>NW_014569820.1:74464-75949 GCF_001313835.1 Polistes canadensis
ATATTGTAACGCTCCCGCCCAAACACAGATTACGAAAAATAACAAAGAACTTTATTCGGCAGCGCGGACTCTAACAACCGTTAAGGCCCTTTCTACAGTTTCCCGTAATACAAACACGTCCGTGCTTTCCGAGCTCCTGTCAAGATCTCTCCATCAACAATTCGTTGCCTGGAAACGGCCTTCRCGTCCTTTTTCCAGGGACGGCTCAAAATAGGGTCGTAGCACTACTCCCCCTCTTCGAAATTGTCGTCCCGACAACTGCGGCTTATCGTTTGGCGCCCCAACTTTGGCTCAGAGATGTGATGTTCTGCCATGGCCTTCTCTTCGCCGTACCTCGACCTGGTATTCACCCGGAGCATCAACTCACTCCGCCTAGAGGGAAAACCATGGCGTAAAAACCCCTAGGAGGCCGATGCGCCTGCCAGTATCCTTTCCGATTCCTTCTTAGGCTCGACGTTCCCACGCTTCCACAGCCTCGCTCTTCCTCCAGGACAGCACGCCTTCCCTAGGACAGGTTTCTTCCCTCCAGAGTAGTTYGCCTGCCTCCGGGACTGAACGCCTTCCTCCGGGAAAACCACGTATTCCTCCAGAGCTTCATATGGAGCCTTCATTCCCACCCTAACCGGAAAACAAGAACGGCAGAAAACTTCCCGAATTTAACGACTTAAAATAAACTTAATTTTCCCCCCAAAGTAAACCTACACTACTCTAGCTGTTTCCCCTTACTCTCTTCCCCCCTCTCCGTAAAAGGAGCAAGACGGTCCGCGTGCACCACGCGCTTCTTACCCCTACCAGACCTACCAACACTAAAAACTAAATMATTAATCTTATTGAAAATAAAATAAGGTCCCTCCCAATCACTCTCCAGCTTCTTTGCTCTTCCCTTTTCCCGCCGAGGATTGTACAACCATACCCTCTGTCCTTCTTTAAAATCCTTCCTCTTGGCCCTTCTGTCATACCAAGCCTTCGCCCTACADGACTTCATCTCCATCCGCTCCCTTGCGAGCGAATGTATCTCTTCAAGCTTCGACCTGAGCCTTGAGCCATAGGTTCCCGAAGAAGCTTTCTCCTCTTCGCCCGGAGGACACCCCCGCAGCAAATCCAAAGGCAAGCGTAGCCCCCTTCCTCCCAGCATTYCCGCCGGARTAAAACCCGTTGTCTCATGCTTCGAAGTCCGATAAGCAAGTAAGCACATCGGTATCCAACGGTCCCAATCATTCTGATCTTGGCTGATATACTTGGCGAGGTARTCGGTAATCGTCCTGTGCTGCCGCTCTACTTGTCCGTCCGATTGTGGATGTAGCGCCGTAGTTCTCGTCTTGCGGATTCCAAGTCGTTCCGCAACCTCTTTCATYARCCGAGAYTCAAAGTTCGTGCCTTGGTCCGTATGGAGCTCCAACGGAACCCCATAACGTGAGACGACTTCCTCTACGAATGTCTCCGCTCTGAAGTTCCTCAGAGGAGATGCCTCTACCCACTTGCTGA
>NW_014569820.1:78209-79442 GCF_001313835.1 Polistes canadensis
CCGAGCATCCGGAACAACTACCTGTAAAGTGAACGTTTTTAAGTTCGGATGCTCCCATCTCCTGAAAAGTACCCCCTTCTCCAAGACCAAGGAATCCCACTGCGCCCAATAAACTTTCGTGATCGGCCCAAGCGCCGAAATTTCCTGCCAGGACGGCCTACTTCCGTTCCTCTTTGCCTGTATCAGCGGCCWGATGTTCCTATCTTCCTGCTGTGAGTTGCTCCAGTTCCTGATTTCATCTTCTCCTAAGATTATCCTTCCAACCTTCTCAACGTGGGCATTCCCCGTTTTCTCCCGCTTAGCGCAATAAGAGCATCCAGACTCCGCACACGGACGTCTGGACAAACCATCTGCATTGCCATGCACCCTTCCCTTCCTGTGCGTGACCACGTAGTCACAGCGCTGTAAACGTTCGAGCCATCGCGCGAGCTGCCCGTCCAGCTCCTTAAACGAGATGAGCCACTGCAAGGAGGCGTGATCCGTTCGCAACTCGAACTTCGCTCCGTAGAGATAATGGTGGAAGGTCTTAATCGAGTCCACCGCAGCTAGGAGTTCCCGCCTCGTGACGCAATAATTCCTTTCAGCCTTGCGGAAAACCCTGCTGTGGTAAGACACAACCTTCTCTCTACCATCCTGGATCTGCGACAACACTCCACCACTTAGGCCGTGCTCCGACGCATCTGTATCCAGGATAAACCTTTCCCCCTCCACCGGGAAAGTCAGAATCCGAGGAGTTACCAGGGCCTTCTTCAACTCTTCTCTCCGAATCCCAGGAAAACTTCGTTTCCTTCTCCGTCAGCACATACAGGGGTCTAGCAATCAGCGAGAAACCCCTCACGAACTTCCTGTAGTAGGAGCATAGTCCAAGGAAGCTTCTCACTTGAGTCTTACTCCGGGGAACTGGCCACTCTACCACCGTCCTGATCTTCTCTGGATTTGTGGAGAGACCTCCCTCGAAGATGACATGGCCCAAGTACTTTAATCCAAGAACTTACACTTCTTCGGATTGATCCTCAGCCCCGCTGAACGGAGCCGCTCAAAAACTTTACCTAGATTGAGTAACATCTCCTCGAATGTGCGCCCGAAAATTATCACGTCATCGAGATAAACTAGGCAGCTTCGGCTCAATAATCCCTTCAAAACCCTCTCCATTAGTCGCTCGAACGTCGCTGGGGCGTTGCATAACCCAAAAGGCATGACCCTGAACTGCCACAATCCTCCTCCTACTGAAAA
>NW_014569820.1:80202-85181 GCF_001313835.1 Polistes canadensis
CCGAAATTTCCCGACTAAACCGGCCTTAGACAGGAAATCCCTCCCCAAAATGCAATCATCACTGATCTCCGCTACAACTAAAAACAACTCCTCCGAAAATTGCCCTAACTCCACCTTCGCCTTTACCTTTTCCACGGTAGGAAACACCTCTCCCGTTGGATAACGCAAACGGGCACCTAACCTAACCTTCTCGGAATCCCCATCCACGAACCTCGGATTTACCAACGAGACGTCGGATCCAGTATCCACCAATATCCTGCACGACCCCTCACTCACCTTCCCCGCGAAAATAACCGACTCCTGCTCTTCTTTCGCGTGCACGTCCTCCACCTTCCTCACGAGGGGCCTAGTTGCTTCAACCGGACTGGACCCCGTCAATCCGGTTCCTGCTAGTTTCCCTTGCGCCTGCCTTCACGGCACTCCTTCTGAAAGTGACCCGTCCTCCCGCACTTCCAGCACGAACTCGCGTTTGCGGAACGCGTTTCCCGCGGAGCCGCCACCTTTGGTCTCCCTTCCCGGCGGAGTGAACCACCCCCGCCGGCGCAACCATCCGGACATCTCTCCGTCGTCCTTTCAGCCCTTCCGCCACCGAACGCATTGAAATCCTGCCGCCTAGGCATGGGTATATAGGCGCAAGCTTCCCCACGTTGAAAGCGTGATACCTCCGACGACCTGGCTCCGTAGATCGCTTTGAGCTCCAACGCCCTCACCGCTGCGACACGCAACGACTTGACAGGAATTCAGGAATTGGCCGCAAGCGATCTTATCTTAAATCTCGGCCGTGCACTCCGAGTACACAAATCGGCCCAGGCGCTCCAAATCCGCGGCTAGTACCGCCAAATCCTCTCTAGCCTTCTGCCTCCTACTCGCGAATTCCGTGTAGCTCTTCTGCTGGTTCAGTCGCTCCCCGTAGCGCAGCTCCAGCCTTGACTTCAGCGCTGCAAATGAAAATTCCTCGCGGTCCCCGAAAGCCTGTAGAACCGCGCGCGCCTCCCCCCGTAAACTCGTCGCGAGAGCCAACGCCCTCGCCGATTCATCCCAGCTATTCGCCCTAGCCACCAACTCGAAATGTGAAAGAAAATCTCCCAAATTTCCCTCCCCGTCGTACGTATCGGGTTTCACGGCATAACCTAACCCTGTCACTTCTACGCGACCTGAACCTATCCCCAAACCGACTTCACGCTGGCGCGGACACTCCGCGGCTAACATCTGCCCTGTTTCCCTATGCTCCCATCCTAAGAAATCCCCCCGAGAGCAAGAAGGAATACTTAGCTGCGGTCCACTTTGAGCTGCAACGTCCGTAGCTTCCAACCGCGCGCTTAATTCAGCGTTCCTCCTCTCCTGCTCCTCCAACTTCCCACGCTGATAATGCAGCTCCTCCCTGAGCTCCTTCACCAACGACGCGAGATCCTGAAACTCCGCTCCTTGAACCCGCTTCTCTTTCTCTGCCAGCCTTCCCCGACGACCTCTGGCAGCCATGCAAAGCTCACACACGCACTCATTTCCGAACAAAACGGATCAAAACAGATCCCGGACGAGCCCCCAAAAATGTAACGCTCCCGCCCAAACACAAATTACGAAAAATAACAACGAACTTTATTCGGCAGCGCGGACTCTAACAACCGTTAAGGCCCTTTCTACAGTTTCCCGTAATACAAACACGTCCGTGTTTTCCGAGCTCCTGTCAAGATCTCTCGAGCAACAATTCGTTGCCTGGAAACGGCCTTCACGTCCTTTTTCCAGGGACGAATAAAAACAGGGCCGTAAAAATATATATAGATATACATAACGCTCGACACTCGATCGTCAAAACGAAAAATTCTCGCTTCCGAAGAAAAAATTAGAAAGAGAGAAATATCTGTTTCTTGTCTCACTCGCACTCGTATACATAACGCTCGACACTCGATGGCCAAGACGAAAAATTCTCGCTACAGCATGAAACAATATCACAAATATTATATAATACAGAACACTCAACAATCGATGGGCCAAACAAAAAGAATCGCTATCGCTTAAAAAAATATTATGCATTTGTTTTCTCACTCGCACTCGCATTCACGACCGAGAGACCTCAAGATAACGCACACTAGCTCGCTCGCCTGTAAAGAGTGACGAGCCCTCTCTTTTACAATTACCTTTCACCTTCATTTTCTCGCTTATTTTTGCAAATACGAAGATGCACTTTACAACATTTTTTATGTATTTTTCAATTCTCTACAACTTTTGTTTGAAACTTTTTTCGATTTAATGCCTAGATTCTAAGATACGGCCGTTTTTTACCCTTTTTCTCAAAGATCTCCTGATCCAATTGCAAAAAAATTAGCACCATTCGATTCAGCGTTGTCGAATTACTATTAATTAAGTGTTTGGCCGGGTGCCAAAAAGTCGTCAGTTTTCTTGTTATTGACTGGACTAGTTGGACCGTTGGGATGTAGCGACGTGCAGCGGTACGTTGCGATGCGAGTAAACAGTTGATAAAGAGTAAAGATCTAAGAATCAGTCATCGTTTAGCTTTCAAGCAGCGAACATCGATTATTGTATTGTATTTTATCAGATTAAATTGCATTTTACATTGAAACGATCTATTCATCTTTACGAACAATTTATTATTAACACCAGTATTCCTACTCTTCAATATTCAGATATTCGTAGAAAAACTGATGAGAAAAAGAAAGGAATCCTACATTTGGGGTCTCAGCCAGGATTAAAAGAGAATAGATCTCATGAGTGCAATAAAAAGTCGAATTAAGTCGTATAAAGTCGTATAAAGTCTTGTGAAGTTGCATAAAGTGGTATCGAGTCGAAAGTTGCGTTACAATTACCGGCAGTGTGGATCCGATTCTAAGTCGATTAAGAGTGTTGCGCGAGGAAAGTTGACCATGCGTGAATACTAAAGTAAAGTTGTGAAGTAATCGGTAGTGTTGGTGTAACGGTGATATAGGAAGACGATAGAGAAACATTAAGATTAAGAAAAGTAGCTGTTTGAACGATGGCTCAATTCAAGGTAACGCTCGAAACAAGTGCGGATGAGCAGGAAGTTGGACGTGARGAATTGAACGAAAAGGCCGTTGAAAACACGTCACTAAGAAGACAAGGTGAAGAACGAAAGCGTCAAGGTAAAGCAGTCGAGGAAGAAGCCGTCACTTACACCTATGAGCAGATTGACTTCATGAAATTAAGGGAGTTAAAAGAAGCAGCGAAGAAGTTAAGGCTATCCACAGTCGGAAACAAGCAGGCGTTAAGAAATCGCTTGAAAGATGCGATGAAAGATGAAGAAAGCGAAGACGAAGAAAGTGAAAAAAGAAGAAGAAGACGAAGGCAAACGAGAAGAAGAATCACGTGAGGTGGACAACGCGGGGAAGGAGGAGCAGTTAGCGTTGCTACGCAATAACTCGCTTCGTTTTTCATATAGAATGTGGAAGAAAGCCTATCATATTTCAACGGAGAGGATAAGCTACTGATAGACCATTGGATCCACGATTTTGAAGACACCAGCGCATTGTTGGGATGGAACGATTAGCAGAAGTTTATCTACGGGAAACGTATGTTAAAAGGAGCAGCAAGACAATTTATATCGTTCGAAAGAGAAATTAAATCATGGGACAGCTTAAAGCGTAGTTTGATTAGGGAATTTCAGGTAAAGGTAAATTCGGCCACGATTCATAAGCAGTTATCCAAGCGTAGACAACAACCAGGCGAAAGTAGTCGTTTGTACATTTATAGTATGCAAGAAATCGCGAATCAAGGTAACATCGAAGAAGACGCCCTTATACAGTACATGGCGGATGGGTTGTTAGGCGAACGTCGCGATAAGGCAGTATTGTACGGATCCCGAACGCTCACAGAATTTTAAAATAATATTAAAATATTTGATAAACTTAAAGAAAGTACCGTACAAGGAACGCGATTTAGAAAAGATAATCAAGGAAACGTAGCGTCGGCACGTATCGGTAGATCTCCGGCGATAAAGAAAGACCATTGTTACGGGTGCGGTTCGGAAGCACACAGTTATCGTTTCTGTCCAGACAAAGAAAAAGGTCTCAAATGTTTTAAATGTAATAATTTCGGTCACATAGCGAGTCATTGTAATAAATCACGGCAGCCGTCGGAAAATAAAGCAAGTATCAATTGTGTTCACTGTACTACGGATAGAGTTGCGATGAGGATTAATGGTTTGTTAGCATATGCGTTATTAGATACGGGCAGCGAAGTAAGCATTATAAATTCAGAGCTATATAATAAATTAGGGAGACCAAGATTATATGAAACCACTCGACGATTGGCAGGGTTTGGTAATGCGATAACAAAGCCTATAGGGAGATGTGAAGTAAATATCGATATCGAAGACGGTATATATAAAACGGATGTATTTGTAGTAAGCCAGTCAGATATGAGATACGAAGTTCTTTTAGRAAGAGAGTTGCTGAAAGAGTTGGACGTTCGTATAAATAAAAGGCGAGTAGAAATAAGACGACYAGACAAAAGACTCAGCGAGGAGGTAAGCGAAGGATTGGTAAAATCGAGCGACTATGGTCATGTTGGTGGGGAGCGACGGACGGATACAAACGATATGAATGCAAATAAAGAAGTAGAAGATATAAAGGCGATAATGGAAATAAAATATGTAGATACGGATGAAATAGACGTAAGAGAACCGTACAAGGTGCGCATAAAAGAATTAATACAAAATTATAAGCTAAATACTAAATCAGACGCGCGAACAGAAACAAAAATAAAGTTGACGGATAATATTCCGGAATCCTTTCTTTATCTTTTTATTAGGATTCCTTTCTTTTTCTCATCAGTTTTTCTACGAATATCTGAATATTGAAGAGTAGGAATACTGGTGTTAATAATAAATTGTTCGTAAAGATGAATAGACCGTTTCAATGTAAAATGCAATTTAATCTGATAAAATACAATACAATGATCGATGTTCGCTGCTTGAAAGCTAAACGATGACTGATTCTTAGATCTTT
>NW_014569820.1:85446-109383 GCF_001313835.1 Polistes canadensis
AATTTAAATAACTTCAATATTACTATATAACTACAATTTTCACGAATGGCAATATATACTTTACATTTGTAAATGAAATAAAATATAACTTCAATAATAACTTCAATAAAATAAAGATATTAACAATTTAATTTAAATAATATACAATTATTAAAATTAATAAAATAAAATAAGAAATAAGAAAAAAGAAAAACACTTGTTTAAATCAATACAAAGTATAATACTTTATTGGCTCGTCAGCGAAAAGCCTTGTTGCATAAAAACCCTAGTTGATAAATTAAATATAATAAGGAATTGCGTCTAACAGAAGATTGAACACGTGTCTCACCTCTTGTTCGCTTCGCTTGTATATGAATTCAACAACAAGGCTCATCACGTTTATGGAAGTATAAGGGATACTTTTACTTTGCTTATTTCGCATCTAGTTTGTATCGCTTTGTTCGTCGGTTTCTTTGTAAATTCTTCGCTAATTGTCTAAAACGTGTCGTCGCAGGCGTCCAGTGAAAGAATAGGACGAATATCTTTGTTGATAGACCCCGCAGGGCGTGCTTAGCAACGGTTTGAAGAGTGGGGAGGTGCGATAACAACATTTCGATATTCTCAATATTCTCATAATGATTGAATCACGTATTTCGACTATACGCTAAGAATCTACACAACTAATCTATTTACAAATGGTACACAAATCGTTATCACGTTGAGTGCCATACGAATTCTAAAGGAAATCCTCGTTATTTAGTATTGAATAAATGTAAAATAAATGTAAATAACTTCAAATATAACTTCAAAAAATAAAGACCAAACAAATAAAATAAATAATTAGCAATAATATTAGTTTTTGCTGTGACATTTAAATTATTTAAATTTGTACCGGTAATCACAGGCTGAGCCGATGGTTCGCAAAGTAAATTAGAAGTTGACGGAATAAATAAAATTTCATTCGCAGACAATTCATATCCTTGCGCAATCATTTTTCTTTGCAGCCTATACACCCAATAACGTTCCGCATTAGTTTGCGTTTTGTTTTTCTTATTTTTCTTATTCTGCTTCTTACGAAGACGATATTCTTTACATTTCTCTGCATTAGTTTTAGGCATCTCGAAAACTTTAATAGAAATTTAAATGTATACTGATCCTGGTCAAAAATATTAAAATGTAGAAATCAGTCCACACTAAATATAAGGGAGTAACGTCAAATTATTTTATGCGTCAACGGTTATAGCGCGGTGACAGCATTAGTTCCTGCTCGATTATTATTTAAGTCAAGCAGCGCTTGAGTACGATTAGAACTTGGATGGGTGACCGCCGTTTGAGAAGAAAAATTTGAAATCGCTTTGCCCGCGCATCGTAAAAATTGACAACTTCGTGGTGTCGATTTTTCGGTCACATCTAATTTCAGTTTACAAAACGCGCCAAAAGAAGTAAAACTTCAACAAGAGAAGTAGTCGTAAGCCGATCGTCCAGACGTGTAAGGACTTTTAAAACGTTATTTTTCTAGCAGTATAAGACGTTATTTTCTAGCCGTTTAAGACGTTATTTTTACTAGCCGTTAAGACGTTATTCCTACTGTTACGTCCGAAAACGTAATTCGTTAGATTTAACTAACTAATGCCTATTTTTGCCACTCTGTATGCACCGAGTATAGCTAGGACCAGGCAGGTTCGCTTTTCTCAAAAATCAAAGAACAATAAAAATGGCAAAATAATAATCCAATACAAATAATTGATAGGAGGAAGGAGGAGGAATTTGGAGGATTCTTTTGTGTTATGGTGTTAAAGTCCGTTCACCGTTGCTCTGGTTCACAAGTTGTGTTAATTTTGGGCGACATTTACTTACAGTTTTGTAAATTCCTTAATCCAATAAAAAAGCTTACTCTTTCAGTTTGGTTCGCTATAATTGGTTCAATATTTCCAAATTCACTCATTATTAGTGGTTGTACTCAAACACACACTTTAAGATATAAACTTAACGCACTCCTTCACAACAAAAACAAATAAACGCAAAATGCGGTCTTTCCCGCCGCTATTTATACATCGCCTCCCCCACCACATTTTCCTTCTCGAAACTTCCTGACCATTCCCGATCGCCAAACTATCTAATTCCCACTCCTTCTTTCCGGTTCGGGAATGCTCTAAAAGTTTCGGCGCGATTAGCGATAAGGCGGCGAAGTCTTTATGAAGAAAACCCATCCGACGATCGCCCTCTTTTGTTCTCGTCGATCGTCGGCCGGTCTTTTATATTTAATTGTATATATTATATACATTTTACATCTATTCAAAGTTAATATTATATCTAAAAATATTCCTTACATAATGGAGAGCAACAAAAAGCAATGAATGATTTATATAAAATTAAAATAAATTAAGACATCCAAACTCACAAAAACTAAAGGACTCAGATTAATGTCCAGACAAACTCAAAAATTAAGGCTAAGACTAACAATTAGCGTTGTGGATCAGGTGATTTTTTATATAGTAATTTTAGCAAAAACAAAATGAAATAAAATTTTGTATCAAATTTTAATACCAATAAACAATGTGCACTATTTATTTTTATTAATTTCTATTTGTGTTATCCCTACTAAAAAATTTGTTTCTTTCAGCGCATTTTTGGCTCTACTAGAGATATGTAAGGTCTTTTAAAAAAAGATTATTCGAATAATAAAAAAAATTTTTTCTTTTTTGTATTATTAAAGAAATATACAATTAATTTTAGGACAAAATAATTATAAGTAATTCTTGCTAAACTACAATCTCGGCACTCGTTGTACTGTTAGTAGCATATAGCCAAACAAATTTTACGGAGCCGTCTACAACTAGCTAAATATATTTGTAACTCTTTTTGTGCTCGAAACACATGGACCCAAATAATCAATATGATATGTATATTGCAAAGTTTTCCTTTTCTCTGTTGACTGTAGAAAACCTTCATCCCTTTCGTGCTTACGTTCCTTTAAAATAAAACCAATGCAGTTTCTAATCACTTTCTCGAACTTTATTTTCATATTTGAGAACCAGTAATCTCACTTCATAAGTGACTTCGTTTTATCTATTGTAAAATGTTTATCCTCGTTGTTTTTTCTATTTATATTGGTTTGCATTGATTGCTATTGTCTTATAAGAGGGCCACTTATGTGACTGGAACAGAAGACCTTGACCACTGATTTTACAAAAATATTATTTTAACAATAACAAAATATAATACACTTTTAATTTTTTGTTGAATTCTCTTTTAGACATAATTTATATGATAGAAAATAATATAATAAAAAAGTCAACAATAATATAATGGTCAAAGAATAAAATGAATTGTAAATCGCAATTGAACAATAATTTCGTTAACAATATGTATGACAATGAAGTAAATAACACTATTCGAAATTAAATCTAGGTAATGTACAATAACAATAATATAAACTAATAGAGTCAAATACAAAATATTACAAATAAATAACCAAATAACAATAAATAATCGAATAACAATAGACAAATTAACAGAATCGAATAATCGATGAAAGTAGAATAAAGATTTATTTGTGAAGTAAGTTCTCAAAACTACTCATAATATTTTAACTGTTCTCTCGACGCTGGTTGTATTATAACAGTGTGATATTAATTGAGATTGGTTAAATATTATCGCGCATATTTATAAATGAAATACGAAACTAATTTACACAGTTCGCTTATTCTGTTTTATTTGTTGACTATTTCAAATCTCCTGTAGTTAATTAAAGCTATTCTTTTTTACTCTACAAAACATGTGTTCCTTTTTCAAATGCAATGGCCTCTTCTACCAATTCAGCAAACGATTTGGGACAAATTTTACTTAAATGCGTTTTTATATATTCGTTGCGAATACCATATATGAATTGTTCGGATAATCTTTTTTCTATCTTTGTTTTATAATCGCATTTATCATTTATTCTTTGTAATTTACTAGCAAATTTTTCAATCGTGTCGTTTTCATATTGCATTTGAGACTTAAAACGTTTTCTATATAACTCCGTTTTATTGTTAGGATTCAAATAACTTAGGTAAAGGACTATTTTATCTTCGTATGAAAGTTTCGAGAATTCGACGAAAGGGTTAGACTTCTTGACACGCTCATGGAAACAATTATTCACCATTTCGTCGAAGAATTTATTCATTTTTCCATCTGGTAGCTCGATCATATCTGCTACATATTCTAATTTATTTATCTATTCAGAAAATATAGTATCCTTCGTTGAATCGTAAATATCAAGTTTTGTGAGAGCTTCATTTAAAGAATTAGATATTTCATTACCTTGTTCAAATGCAATGGCCTTTTCTACCGTTTCATAGAATGATAAGTGAGGAGTCTGTTTCAAATGAGTTCTGATATCATCGTTACGAATTCCAAAAAGGAATTGTTCGCATAATTCTTCTTCCATGCGTCTCTTATCAATGTACATATCATATAAATCGTATAAACATTGAGCATATTTATCTATCGTTTCAGTTTCATATTGCTTACGACACAAAAAACGTAGTTTGTAGAAATGAAACTTACAGGAAAAAGAAAAATAACGAAGGTAAAGATTTATTATCGCTTCGTAGGAAAGTGCGAAATGTCTTACACAAGGAAACGTTTCTTTTACACCCGTATGTATATCATATTCTACCATTTTCTTAAAGAATTTAACCATCACATTATTTGGTACTTTGATAAAATCTGCTACAAATTCAAATTTATTTAACCATTCATAAAACTTGCCTTCCTTCATTGGATTGTAAATATTAATCATCGAATGTGCTGAATTTATATAATAAGTTATATCATTTGATTTTTCAAATTCAATGGCCTTTGCTACTAATTCAGTGAATGATGTAAAAGAAGACTTATTTAAATAAGATCTTATATCATCGTCGCGAATTCCATCAATGAATCTTTCAATTAATTTTTCTATCGGGTTATCTGTAAAATTGCACTTATTCAATATTTTCCGTAAATTGTAAACATATTTTTGTATAGTTTCTTTTTCGTATTGAATTCGACACATAAAACGTTTTTCATGTATATTACTTTCATAGGAAAAAGCATAATAGCGTAGGTAATGATTTGTTAATTGTTCGTATGAAAGTTCAAAGAAGTTGACAGAAGAAAATCTCTTCTTAACACTCTTATGGACATCATTATCAATCATTTCGTCGAAGAATTCTATCAGTTTATCGTCTGGAACACCAACAATATCTGTTACATATTCAAATTTATTGAACCAATCATAAAACCTTTCTTCCTCCTCTGGATGGAACATATTAATCATTGTAAAAGCAGGTTTTACATAATTAGATACAACATCAGTTTTTTTAAATTGAATCACCTTTGCTACTGTTTCAGCGAATAACATGCAAGGAAATGTACAAAAAGAATTTTTTAATTCTTCGTCGCGGAGTCCATTAATGAATTGTTTGGATATTTTGTTGTCAAAGTAACTTATGTAAAAACATTTAGAATATATTTTCTTTAAACTTTCAGCATAGTTTTCTATAGATTCTAATGCAAATTGTTTCCGATTAATAAAACGGTTTCTGTAAAATTTCAATTTATCAATACCGAAAGCCAAATATCGATATTTATCTAATATCTGCTCGTATGAAAATTCTAAACAGTTGACAGTTTCGCAATTATTATTGATAAATTTATGTACATTGTCGTGCGACATTTTAATGAATAATTCACCCATTATTTCATATGGTACCGCAATCATATTTGCAACAGATTCAAATTTTGTTAACCACGTAGAAAATGAGTCTTCTTTGTCTAGTTTAAAAATATTCATCATCGAAAGTGTTTGATTTAAATAATAAGTCGTTTGATTATCTTTTAAAAATGTAATTGCTTTTTTTACTGTTTTATCGAATGATAAACGAAGAGTTTCACTTAAATGGTATCTTATATCATCGCCGATGATTCCACAAATGAATTGTTCGCATAATATTTCTTCTGAACAATTATCTTTATAACCGCAATTTTTATATAATTTGCGTAAATTATCAGCATATTTCTTTATCGATTCTTCTTCATATTGATATCTATATTGAAAACGATTTTTGTGTAAATCACTTTCACAGTCAGAAGAAAAAAAAAGAATGTAATAATTTATTATTTCTTCGTATGGTAGTACAGAGAAACTTACAGAAGAAAAAGTCTGCTGCATAACCCTATAATGAACATCATTATCCACCATATTATTAAAGAATTCAATCATTCTATTATCTGGTACCTCGATCATGTCTGCAACATACTCTAATCTATTTAACCAAGTATGAAACATACCTTCCTTCTCTGGGTTGTAAGTATTGATCATTGGAAAAGCCAGATTTAGATAATAAGTTATATTATTTGCTTTTGCAAATGCAATGGCATTTATTACATAATCGTTAAATGATAAGACCGGATTCTTTTTTAAATAAATTCTTATATTATCATCTCGTGTTCCATTAAGAAATTGTTGACATAATTTCATTTCTTCATGCATCCCGTAATTGCATTTATTAAATATTTTTTTTAAATTACTAGCATATTTTAGTATTGGTTCTTGTACATATTGTTCTCGACAAGTAAAACGACTTCTGTGAAATTCAAATTCTTCAATATTAAGATATAAATAACTATAACTCCGTAATATCTGATCATATGAATGATTATATAAAGCGTCGTCATATTTTAAATGGTTCTTATTAAGTTTGTGGTCATCGATATCAACATCAAGCATGCTAGTGAATAATTCTCCCATTTTTTCATGTGGTACTTCGATCATATTTGTTACATACTCAAATTTATTTAACCACATAGGAAAAAACTTGTCTTCCCTTATGTTGAAAATATTCATCATCGAAAGAACTTGATTTTGATAATAAAATACTTCCTTATCTTTGTGTAATGAATCCTCGTTGCTCATTATTTTCAATAAAAAACAGAATCCTTTTTATTACGTATTGCTTGTAAATAGATATAAGTTTGAATATTCTTTGTTCAAACTTTTCTTTTTCTTTTTGGCTTTTTCACACTAACCTCAGTACACTTTTCATAAAATACTACGTATATGTTTTATATTTTCTTTTATATTGTTTACATTTATATATATAAATAAAGTATCGAAATGTTGTAATTTATATTAAATATTTTCGAATAAAATTATATATACAGTTAACGGGAGAATAAACGTAAAAACTTCAACTTATATCTTAACGGTTTAACGTATGCTTATCGACTTACTATTTAAATTTTATTGTTTTCAGATGGGAGTGTGTATAGAAAGGGGAATTTATTCAACGTCCTACATTAGTCTTTAAAAGAGATAATAATAAAACTGGCAAGAACTATTATAAACATTTCTTGAACATTGCTTATTCAAACGTTAACATAGTTCACAGTTTCATTATCATTACGACTATTTTGTATTTCATAGATTCTTTTAAACTAACAATAAAAGCTAAAAGTAAAAAATATACGCGTCTTACTAAACAAGTCTCATTTTCTTAAACTTTTACTGTTCTTATTTATGTCTATGTAAACTTTCTTTGATGAATTTTAAGTTCCTTTTAATGGTCCAATAGCCTCGAGATTTAACGAAAAATTAAATAAATTTTGTGTATTAATTAAATAAATTTTGAATATATTTCAATTTTTTGTTTGTTTATTATTATTATTCGAGAAATATACAATTTAATTCGAAGCTAGAATTTCAAGTCATACTTGCCGACGTGGTACATTGAAATGAGTTCTAAGTTTAAAAGTATGTTACAATGATAACTATAAATTAATATAATCTTTATAGAATAACCATATTACTATTTAACAAAATCTAATTATTTGATCACAAAAGTAGAACCTTTTAATTCTACGTACTGAATTTGAGTTTTCAAGTAAATAGCAGAAAGTAATGACTATAGTACACTGCCTTGTAAGACACTGGATAAAATTGGAAAAGCTGTTGCTGATTGATTTAGGTATTTGACTATGAATTTTTTGTTTGTTAAGTAAAATTCAAGAATTATGTAGAAAAAATACGGCTGGTTTCTTTTCTATTTGTATAATAGTCTAGTATTTTATATTTTATCGAAAGTTTGTCTAATGCTCAGCAATACTGCTGAATAATATTTTTTCTGTCCAAGATCTTGTGATATATTACGAATTACACGATGAATTTGCTCAATGGTGGAATGAATGAATTATTCCCAAACTGATACTTGGGGAATGATGGGGTATCTGGTGCTTTGAAGTGACAATTGATTAGTATTTTTTCAAACAATTTGGATGTTGTTGATAAAAGACTAATTGGATGATATGACGTAACTCCATGTGCTAACTCGTAATCTGTCTCTTCATAAATATCATAAATAAATTATATTTTCTTAGTAAAAAATTTCAATAAATAACATTATTGTTCTAAATAACAATGATAACTTTTTGTTTTCGTCTTATTCTTAGAATAATTTAGTGTATAACACGAATGTTTATGTTTGAAATATAAAAAAATATTTCTTTAATTGTTTATAAGATCCAAAATAAAATCTTGAAACTTTGTCGATAGCGTGCTGGATACTGTTTAAGGATAGAAACATAGTTTCCTGACTAAATTCTTCCTCTTTTAATATGCACTAACATAATTTTTTGGTAAAACTTCCATTTCCAAATTCGTTTTTTTGGAAATGTTCATGAAAACTATATATTTTATTGTATGTTTTATTACTAGTTCAGGATAGGTCTTCTTGTCTGATCGGTTTAATTCATATAATTAATAGTACAATTAATTAATGCACTTTTCTTTTTTACTTACGTGTTTTGTTCATGGTTAGTAGTGGTGAAATCAAGCATTAATTTACTCGATTTCATGCCAGAAAAACATGTAATAAATGTTTTACATGCATTGCTTCGTACTTACTGTCAGATATGTTGTCGTAGGTGTCCAGTGAAGAATAGAACAACAAAGCTATATACAAGGAGGCCGATCGAGATAGGCGTTTTCGTCGAATTTGTGTTGTTGAAAATGACGAAATATCGAGTACGATAATTCTCCACGAGGGTGGCGGTGGTGTTCATAAGTTCAGATTTAATTACGTGTCATTTTATAAATAAACAAATGAAACAAATAGTTCTCTTTGATGTTTTTTGTTTTAATCACGAAGCCTTAATTTAATTAAAGATTAATTAAAGGATTAGGATTCATTTTCTTACAGCTCAACAGGTTATTTTATATTGTTGATTTTGTGGTTAACTGTCTAAGGTAACTGGCAATTACATTTTACATGCAGTATTATTCATTTTTATACTAATTGAGTTAAAGATAATAATTGTTTCCATTTCATAATTTTCTTTTTCATGCTATTGTTATTTTTTCTTGATTTTGTGATATCATAACCAATTATTCTATTTTTTTCCTAAGTTAAAGGTAGATTTTTTCATATTTTTTCATATTCTATATCAGATCTAGCGAATCGACGCGCTTTCTAGTGGCAATTTAAATCATTCTCTCATTGTTTCGAATATAGGTTAATAGTTTACGATCAATTCCGATCGTTGTTTACTCTTCATTCTAGTTTATTATTTTATATAAATTAAGACAAAACATTTATATATTTCATATAATTATTCTTTACTAAAATATAAGAGTTCTATTACAAGATCGACATAAGGATTATTATGCTAACGATGTAATCGTTTGTAACGTTTCCAAGGTAACCATAGTTAATAATATAGTAACTTCATTATACTATTTTATATAGCTCAAATTTAGATCAAAAGTTTTATCTTTTATTGCATTGTTCGAAGAATCGTAAAATACGATACTGATTTATTAACGACCTCCAGTTTAAAAAAAGAAAAAAATAAACATATTTGTATGTATAACAGTGTACTATATACTATACCATATTTTACATAAAATGTATACAAGGAATCCCAACTTTTTCACGCACAGCGATGCAAATATATTTTACGAGAATAAATATGAATAAAATGTGTAAACGTAGCATGAAAAATGTTTTATTCAAAATTTATAACAATACTATGGAAGATAACAATTGATTTGTTTTCGTTTGATATAATACAAAAAACGAATTGGTGATATTTACCTATGTTAATTCTATTTCAAAGAAACAACTGTTATAATTAGTACAGGATTATTGGAATACAGGATTAGAGGATCTGTGAAAAAAATGTATTTGAATAAGAGAATAAATTTAAATTAAAATTGTATCCTTTTTTTTTAATTACTATTTATGTTTAATTCAAATTGATTAATTTTAGGCAAAATAAGTATATAACAAATATCTGGCAATCTAGTGTTAATTAAAATATTTTTTCATGTTATGTTTATATGACATTTTCCTCTTATATTTACTCGTTAAATATCCTGGTATCGTTATGCGTTAAATAATTGAAATACCCTGTATTATTAACAATCTATATTTCATTCATACTTACCATAGCAAAGCATTCTAAACATAAGACGATCAATTTACCAGCTGTGAGTTTTGAGGTTTCCAAACTTTTAATTAACATTATTTTGATTAGCTTTCTTGATTTCATCGAGGTGAAATACCACGCAGCTTTGCATCTATTATATTACCTGCGATTTAATATTTTTCTTTTTGTTTTACTTATAAAAATAATGAAATTTAAAAAGAATATTAACTTACATCGAATCGTGTACTAAAGCACTGTGATCTATCAATTGTTGTGCCTGCCAACATTCAAAAAATAAATGAAGAAGTTGCGCTGAAGCTAACATGGTTAATCTAATAAATTCTAATAATACATCAGCATATAATACTATCTAGAAATATAAAAGTATATTTATTAATTAATTAAAATTAATGATTATTTTTGTTGATGTTATATATAATAAAATAATATACCTGTGTACCCGTAATACTCATATTAATCATATTGTAACCTAATTGAAGAAAGAAATATGTTGAATATATAAATTCAATCTGATCGACAAAACTGCAACATTGAAATTTTTTTATTTATTTAGAAATATCCTCCTTATAGGTATATAATTATTAATTGTTAAAAATATAATATATATATATTTATTATTGTTAAATACTAACTTGATAATCTCTCTATGTTGGCGAATGCAATTAACAATTCTATAATAAGCTTTGTCATCTAAACTTACTTCTGATTTTTCATTCTCGATTTCCGTCATATTTTCTAAACGATATCTATTTCAAATATGTTATAAGTTATTACATTAAGAGAGAGAGAGAGAGAAAGAAAAACGGTTTTTAATATTAATATATTTTTTTTAATAATAAAAATAATAATATTTATTTAATCATAGAGACTTATGATATTTTAAACCTTTGAGTATCAAAAAAATTTCCCATTGGTCATTACCAAATGTGGACGTTCCTAAATATAACCGGACATGAGCGTATCAAAAAAAGAGTGATGAGAAAAATAAACCTAATATTTTGTTTCTTTTCTTTAAATAATTACTAATTTTCTTTTTTACCTGTTACTAATCTTAAATAATAATATCTAAATTTTTAATCTACTTAACCTAACTTTTCACATATTATTCATTCTAACCTCAATAATACATACAATAACTTGAAAAAAAATATTCAGACACTAAACATGACTAATTTTATGGTTTCATATTTCAGTTATTTATAAAGCAATATTGTCTTAGTTATTATTTCTAACAATTGGTCATTTATTAATCTTTATAAATATATATACATATATATAATATATGTATATATATATGTATATATAATATATATATAAATATATATAATTTATTTTTAGTTATATATATTAATTATTATACGTTAATGTAAGAATATTTTTAAAGAAGTGATTGCATATGTAAAACTTACCCAAGAATAGCGTACATTGCACAACTATGTTGAACGAGTGTAATGAACATGGTATCCACTGCGACTATTATAAAAGTATGTGAGAAAACACACAAATAACAATGAATCAATATAAGATAATAATATTTGTTCACGTCAACGAGATAATCCACCTCAAAAGGGATAATAGAATTTTCACTCATCCCAGAATCTTCAACTATGTTCTTTAATACGGGGAATAAAATATATGCGGAAGATGCCATCGTTATAAAACCTATATATAAATATGTATATCCAATATACAGGGTGATTCACATATTTCCACACTTCAAATAACTTTTAAATATGCGTCTAATGAACAATTGTTAACCCAATTACACACACAAATACTACGAAATGAAAAATTGGCCCATATAATCAAAATGTTTTTTGTATAGTATAATGATTGAAATATTTCAAAATGATTAAAAAAAAAAACGCAAAACAAAATGGAGTACACAGACAGTACACAAAATTATAATATAAATGGGACATTTTAAAAGTTGTTTTACTGGAAAAAAGAAAAAAAAATCAATATTGATTTATTAATAGAATAAAACAATCATTTGTTCATCATTTCAAGGTATATGAATCTTTAGTTATAGTGTTCTTAAAAAAAAGCACGTCACCATTTCAAATACCCATGAAACAAAAATGTATAGTTTTTTAAGGATTTTTGGAACAGTCTATAATTTAAGAAAAAAAAAATATATCGAAAGAATATTAATAAATAAATCTAACGATTAACGAGATATATTTTTTGCGATAAATTATTTCAATAATAAATACTTCGTAGTATTATTGAAGAAATAATTTATTGGTAATGTTTATAAACAATAGGGTCTTTATTTTACATTCGAATGTAGGATCCTTTGAAACCATGCAATTTTTGTATTTAACAATTTTCCCGTTAAATGCATAATTTAAAAGTTATTTGAGTTTTATAAGTATTATGTAATTAAGTATGAAATTTATGATCTTGGACTGAAAGTATTCGAAGTAATTTGATGTTTCATACTTAATTAATTAATAAATACGTGAATTAAGGTGCATTGGTATAAAAATTATAATATAATTGTTTTTTTAAATTACATGCGTAACTTATGGTTAATTGTCTGCCACGTTTACTATAACTCCGTAAAATTTGAATTTCTTCTTCTCGAGTGATCAAGTTCCAATTGTTCATTATTTTTTGAAGTAACGTTTTAATCTGTAACTTTGATCGTACGAAATGATCGAGAAAACGTAGTTACTATTTTAATAAATATAAATGTACATACAAAATTTCTCATAAAAATGTAAACACAATTTAATCATAAGTATAACAACTACGAGTACCGAAAAAGTAAGTAAATTTGTAAAAAATATTAATTATAAGTAATACAAATTATTATTATTATTTTTTATTTGTTAAATAAATTAATTTATTATTCAAATATTTATACAAATTGTTCTTTTCCTAAAATGTGTATACATTTTTATGGCCGATTTTGTATATATGTTACCGTTAATGTGTCAAATTTGTTGATTTATAAGATAACTAGGTATTTCATGGAATAACTAAAGTTAAAGCACGAAATAAGGTAGAATTACACACTTTAACAAATTGTTCAATACATTCACCGATGCATTCATCAAAATGATTTACTGTATAATTGTATACAGTATGTATTGAAACAAAATAAAAATGAAAAATACAATACGTTTTCTTTTGAAATAATTATACAGAAACACTTTAACGGTAACATAATATAATACATAAATAAATACATACATTATTTCCATGATACACCGAATTAATCACTTTAATACCACACCCCACGGCAACTACTATCGTTGGTATACACTTCAAAATGTTAATCGTATTGATTCGAGTTAATTTAATCGCAGCAAAAATCTGCACACAATATGTGAACAAATAAAGAACAAAAAAAACAAGTTTAAACAAAATTAAATTAATTACATTTAATGATACTTCCGAAGTTTAACGTAAAAACTTCAAGTGATACTCGATTAAGGGAGCTTTTCTGAGATAAAAACTGATTTCGAGTTACACTCGACATACGAGTACAAAGTATTTAATTAAAATTTTAATTACGTATCAGTTTACCTGCGGAATTATGATGCTTTCCGCCATTAAAAGGCTAATAGTTATACACAAAATTTTGGAAATGATAGATTGATACGGCCATAATCCAATAATTCGTAATAATCTTACATTGTAATGATAATAATAAGTATGAAAAAATGTATCCGGTATTTCCGTCATCGTTGATAGACCAACACTATAGAATTAGATTTCATTTCTCCCCGAGGTATATTATTCTCTTACTATATGGTAAGTATTATATATTCTCTTTAAAAGATTATCTCTTTGTTATCATCGATTATTTCGATGACGGAAATAATAATACGTATAATAGCAAGTTTGTGCATATTTAATTGAAAGAAAGTCAGTAGATTACGGGGGAGTAAGAATATTGCTGATACGTTACGTTTCACATGTGCGAATTGAAATGAATATGATGTAACATTTATTAAAGTACAATGTATAACCGTAAAAGCTATCTAGTTAATGTATTCTCTTTCATTCGTAGAACTCACGGTGTAGAAAATGATAAAAGTAGCTTTTGCATATGACACACACACACGTGGGATATTACAAAGTACAAGAATTAGAAGATAGAAAGAAAAAGTAAATGTGGTTACTTCGGATACGGTAATGTATTATAATATTTAAATATATTTTATCCGAGTCATTTTTTATTCATTGATCAATTATATAATTTGTTATCTTTTACAACATAGAGATTAGTGCATATTATTAAACGTATTATTTGTTATTTCAAATGTAATTTTCATTCATTATATTGATTGCAATACGGTGAAATAAAATATTTACATTTGTACTATGTTTGAATAACAAAAAAAATTGGAAAGTTAAAATTTGAATATGTTTTATCACAGTTATTTTATTCATTAATAAATTATATAATTTGTCATATCTGACAACCGAAGTCCTATATACTATTATACGTACATTTATTATTTTTAATGTCATTTTCATTCACTTCATTGATTGCAATACGGTGAAATAAGACATCGACGTTCGTACTACCTTTGAATAGAAAACAAAGATTGAAAAGTTAAAATTTGTTGTTGCTATCTTGTATAAGATAATCTTCGAAGTCTTACCGAACTGAATGTTTCTATGGAGATAGTAATCATACTTCCTGCTGTTATTTCGCACGGTTTCGAAGATCGCATCATTATTAAGRCGAGTAGTTTTTTGCAACGTGTTGAAGTATTGTACCAACGTGCTCGAACCCTATAATTATTGAATAACAATAAATATATACGCGCGTATATTTATTTTCTTACCAGTGTTTAATATTTGTAGTAAGTGAAAAGTATAAACAATTATTTTAATCATTTTAAAATAAATTATAATTGCTTGTAAAAGTAATTTTTCAAAATCTTTATATACAGTAATATATTACGTCATTGTAATGTCCAATATCGAATTGTAATCGTACGGTTTGAACTTAATGACCAAACATTTTAGTGTTATTTAACTTTTAAATTAATATAAATTTGATTTTATAATGTTCCATGTAAATGAATCATATAATTAGTTTCAGAAGATTAATTATATGATTAATTGTAACATTAAGTTGTACTTATCTGAACGTTCTTTTCATTTTATATTTATTTACATACTTTTGTCAGACCTATTTTTATTTTTAATTATTTTTTAAATATCTTACAAAAAATAATACAAATATTTTTGTATATATTTAAAATAACTTTGTTTTAATTGTCATGTAATATATACGTGTAATTAATATATATATATACGTGTTTATTAAATATTTTCATAAAATCATTGTCATAGACGTGTTCGTATAAATACGTATATGTAATTTTTGTTTATAATTTAACACATTGATTTCAACTCACACGCTGTTGTAAGGTACATTACTATAATCCAATAAAAACTGTGCTTGCCAGCATTGCCATAAGAGTTGGATAGATATAGATATGAAGAGAGCACCGAATCTCACAGCTTCGTCTAATTCATCAGAATGTAATAATATCTACAGAAAAATTAATTATAAATAGATAAAATATATATATATATATAGGTTTTGAATTTTAAATTCGTTCTTTTGCAAGTTAAATTCATCCCGTTTGCAATTTTTTTTCATCCTTTTGCCTTCCGATTTGACTAGCAAAACGGTGAAATTAAAGTACAAAACTTATATTACGCGTATGTCTTATAATAATATTTCTATTTATTTATTGGATTTTTTTTTCTATTACCTGTGTACCGGAAACGGCTAAAAGTAACACGTGGAGTCCTAAGGTGAATAAAAACACAGCCGAAAATGATCCATCTATGAGCTTGGAAAATCTATAAATAAACATTTCCAATTGTATTTGTGAACGAGACAAACGATGTAATATTGATACGTACTCTATAACTTTAATGTGTTTTCGTAGACAGTCTAAAGCCGTCCAATAATTTTTGTCATCGATCTTTTTAATGTCTAAATTTATTTCTAAATTTTCTTCTCCGCCAATATGTTTCAACTTATACCTGAAAAGACTTGTTATATCCTATTACTAGATATAGAGAAACTATTAAAAGAGAAATTCATAAAGTTTACATTATACTATAACTCTATCAGACTCTTCTAAGAACTTGATATTTGTGCCGATAATTATAATAATGGATTTACAATTGGTCAAAAAATTGAGAAAAATTATTACATGATTTATTTTATAAAATAAATATTTTTAATATTCAAACATAAAAAGTTAAATTCACGTATGAGCAATTGGTGATACATTCTGGGGTCAAAATGTTAATTAAATTATTTTGCATCAAGAAAATTACTATTTGATACAGAAAATTTGTAAATTATCTATTTGCAAAAGAGTCATCAGATATTACATTTATAAGCAGACAGTATATAGATTGATCTGGTATTCTATACAATGCTCGCAGTAATACATTGATATATATTATATATAATATATGATAGATATTCGTGAAAAAGTTGACCGAGGGCCCTTTGAATAGCTTAACCTTTTAAGTATCAAAGACTTCAGGAATCTACATGTCAGCTATTATGAGGGTACAGCCAATCAGATTGAAGTTTGTCGTTATTTAGTGTAATAGTATAGGTTAGATTGTTCGTTTGACCCCTTCTTCTCTATCACTTGTTAGAAAACCAGTGCCGTAACCAATAAAGCTGACCATGCAAGAACGTCTTATTATTTGAGGTTAGAATGTATAATATGTAAAAAGTTATAGGTTAACTTGATTATAAATGCGAGTATTATTATTTAAGTTTACAAACAGTAATAGGTATAAAGGTTAGTTAGAAATTATTTGAGGAGAAGAAAGAAAAAGAAAAAGGAGAAACTGACAAAAATAAAATATTAGGTTTACATTTTTTATCATCCTATTTTTGGTACGCTCATGTCCGGTTACACCTAGGAACGCCCACAATTTGGTAATGACCAATAAGAAATTTCTTTGATATTTAATGGTTAGAACAATTGCTAGAAAAAATCCTGGGCTCAAATTTCGGTTCAGTTAGTTCCTTGGCTCAATTTTTTCACGAATTCTATAATAATGTTCACGTTTGATCATTTTATATCATAAAGACGAGTCCTGATTCTTACCCGATCACGGCAAATATTCCGCAGGCGTGTTGAATGAACGATATGTATATTAAATTTATAGAAGATAAAATAAGCATATGAGACATAACACTAATGTAAGAATGAATAAGTATCTCGTAATAATGTTTTTCGAAATCGAGATTGCCATAACGCAAGCGATACGGAATAGTCTCCAATATATTTGTTGAGTTATCATAACTTGCACTTAACATTCTAACTATCGGTTGCAGAATGAACATGAAACCAGTAAATGACATGTAAACTGTAACACAATGAAAAATAGGATAAATTCAATATTTTTATTATTGTTATTATTATTATCAATAACAGATCGTGGCTTAAAAATGTCGAGATTTTGTAACTTTGGAAATATACATGTATGCTGTACAAGGATACATTAAAAAGTATGCACCCTATTCTTTTCTTAAAGTTTTGAAACTACATTAAAATATAAAAGTGAATTTTATTGAAAAAAAAATGATTAGTGTGTGCTGTTGACTCCAAAGAAAGCGGTAAAAAGACGTGTGAACTCTTTGGTAGTATTAAATAAGTGTAAAATAGTTTAGTAGAAAAGTAATTCTAACCCGTAGGAAAAAGGAAAATAAAAATACAACAATAAAATAAATAAATGCTTGTTTTTATATAAAAAAAAAGTTTTATCTGCTGTATAATAGTTTTACAGTATCTATGCCGAGCCAATCCAGATAATAATAATAATTGTTATTATTATTTGAATTATATTTTGATTATATCTTACTTAAGTAAAGAATGGCTAATTTTCTTCCTTGTAAAGTATACGACTTTAATAATTCAATCTCCATTTTTGAAGACAAACATTCCCAATCCTCAAAAATTGTATCGATACATCTCTTCACCTGTGTAAATCTATTTTGTGTGACGATCTCTCGAGAATATTAATTCATTATAACTATATATAATATTTATTATTAAATGTAAATGAGAGAGAAATATACCTTTTTCGAATTATATATAAGTCCTAAGAATTCTGCTCCACAAAACAATGATATCATAATATTAGGTATACAATCGATTACTTCGTCCATGTCACCTCTAACTTGAATCAATTCTGATAACTGAATTAAAAAAAGATTAATAAATTTTAAAAAGTTAAATTGGTTTTGTTGTTTTTTATTTTTCGTATTAATTTGTTTTTATTTTTTTTTTGAAGTTATACTTCTTTTTTTATATCAACAATACTATATTATTAATAACGTATAAAATCTGAAAAATTAAATAATGTTTGCAAATTATGAAAATTATTTATGCGCCTTTAAGATTGTGTCCGCTTAAAATATTATACACTAACTTAAATAATTTTTGTTCATGTTAATATTAGAAGATAAGTAAAAGTTTTTTGGCTACTGTTCCGCAGTAGTATCTTACACTTACTATATATGTAAACGACTATCGTATAATTGCATTTAATTTTGCAATTCACTAATAATAATATCAATTTTTTTAACTGTATATATAATGTGTAAGATCGTACGAATGTGATTATGAATGATTAAAAAATAATTTTAATTGTTGTTAGAAAATTATAGAAAAAGTTTAAATTTTTGACTGTGAATCTTAATTAAATGATTATTATATTATTATACAAGAATGTGTTTATGCGAATAAGTATATACCTGTCCAATGAGAACTCCTTCACTTAAGAATAAAGTCATTACGAAACAGAAACATTTTACGAGTAACGTCTCATAAGGCCATAGTCCACTTATACGCATAAAGAATTTTAAAACTTTATAATATTCTTTATAACTGTCTTCATGATAGAAATCCTGTGACATCATGTTCTACCTTCTACGTGTATTACAATATTAAATGTCTTTTACTTTGATCTGTTACTTTCTTTCAACTATAATAAAGAAGTCTATTTCAAGTGACTAAAGGGTTGCAGTTAGAGTTAAAAGAGACTTGTAATTGTAGCGTAGCAGTCTATTAAGACTTCCTTCGTTATAAATAATTAATTATAGGTGATATTCTACGTTAGAGAACAGAAGTGTTTATTATTTAATCCGACAGTGATGTTATATGGATTTTAATGGACTTGCGCGTTTACTAAATGTTCTTTCATACAACGAAATTTCACTAGTGATATTTTTTACAACCTTATGCCGAATGAAAATGTGTGAAAAAAAGGTTATTGGGTGAAAAAAAATACGTTATAAGTTATTAATTTTTTGTTATACCAATCTTAAGAAAAAAAAAACAAACACAAATGTTAAAGTACGGAATATGTGAAACAAACATGAAATGAAAACTGAATAATAATACATACGTTATGATGTAAAATCAACAGTTGTGTTGGATTACAATAAAAGCATTGGTTGAAGTTGATGAAGGAGATCAAATTCTTAGCAAATTCCATATTATACCATAATTTTAGAAAGTTTATATTTTAGTATTTTCTTTGACATGATCTTTTTGAATAGTTACGTTATTTCCAAAACTATTTATAAAGATTTACCGACTAACATTTTCTTTTTTCCATTGAAACAACTTTCGTATGGAAAGTTCGTAAATGTTGTATAGTTTAATTAGTTGTTTATCATGTCCATAAATAAAATTATTAATAAATGTGTCGCAGGGAAGTTGGACAGGGTAAGAATTTATAACGTTATTTCGATCTTATTGAACGTTTCGTCCCTTCAACAGGACTTCTTCAGCAACTGAAATTTTATTTCGACTTTTTGAAAAAATATATATTATAAAACATTGTACAAATTGCAAAACCTTTTTTAATAAAAAATTTGAAAATAAGTTTAAAACCACAAAAAATAACAACATTAAAAAATTGAATAATTTATTAAATGATAATTCATTCAATAAGAACAATATCAATAGACAGAACACTTGCATTTTTAATTTCACGGATGTAGGACTACCACACGAAGTGGAAAAAATATTAAACTTAGAACCAGGATATAGTATTCCAATAAGACCTAATAAAGTTCCAGTGTATACTACTTTAATAAAAGATTTAGAAGAAGGTATCAGATTTATTAACATCACAGGCAGTGACGCTAAAACAGTAAAAGATGAACAGAATAATGTAAGATCTATAGCAGTAAATTTGATATCAAATTATTACAAGAAAAATCAACGATCATGGAAGGACGACAAAGACAACAGATTCATTTTTCATCTAGAAAGACAATAGATTCATTTTTTCGATGTGATAACTTCCGTGTGGCTATATGTTTTGACCAATTTAAGTACTATTATACTGCGTACAACTATTAAATTTAATTTCTCAAATTATTTTCAAAGTATAACTTCATTGTGAACTAAATGAAATTAAATATATAATTCTTTGCGTATACTATTTTAATTTTCGTTTTTTATCATTTGGAAATATTTCAATTTTTATACAAAATAAAAAATTTTGATGAAAAATGATAAGAAATATAAAATTGAATATAACAACATAAATTTATTAAATAAATCTTTCGGAAACGAATATTACTGATTTATTGTATAATGTAAAACTTAATAACATTTTTACAGATTGTTTTTACATAATAGAATTACATTAATAAAAACTTGGAATATAAATTAAGAAATAATACCTACATTTAATAAAAAAATATATTAAAATTAAACATTCAACTATTACCTTGAACAATTAAATTTGATAATAATAAAAATTCAACAAATAAGTTAATAATTAGAATTAAATATCCAACGATGAAGGACTACGTTATCAACATTCGACTAAAGAATTTAATTTTTTTAAATAATTCCATTACAGAATTTAATAATTTTTCTTTCAAGAAGAATTCATTGAACATGAATTCGAATAGCAAAAAGGTCACAACTGTCTCCCAAGCTCAGGGGACTTTAAAAGTAAAAGAATGATACAGAAATAATTTTAATGAATATTTTACCATTAAGAATGATATTATTTTTCTCTAATAAGTGTCTTTAATTTTTAGTGTCTTTATTACTCTATGTGTTAACATTTATTCTTATAATAATTTACTATTTAATTGTTAGACAGCAAACCGTTTTATTACATATCTTTAAAAATAAATTACTTGAAAAATATTTATTAATTTTATTCAAAAAATAAAGGTTGTGTCGATAAGGTAGAAAGAAATCTTATATGACGGATTATCAAAGAGAGTAGATTCCGACTATTACCGACCGTTCACGTAAACAAATCTTTCTATTAACGACGATGCAAACACATAACCTCAAATTAAAGAGACGAATAAAAGCACTCGCTTAAAATATTTACATACATTTTACGACTATCGCATTTACGTTAACGAAGATAAAAATTGAAAGATTTCTCTTTATTTAAAAATTATGGATCGATATGAACTTCAAAAAGGTTTTACAACACTTAAACCGCTTTATGATTCATTAATGAAAGATCCAAGTATTAAATGTTCGTTGGAGGTTATTGATTGTATAAAAACAATCTCGAATGGTGATATACAAGATTTATTGGATTATATTTTGTTTCCTGTAATTGTACATTTACAAAATGAGGATGTCAGGTAATATAGTAATGCATAATATATTTTAATTACCTCAATAAGAATATTGCTATTCTATTTGTTTGTTCATTTATTTTTAGTAAACATTCCAAAGAATATTTAGTGAAAATCATAAGAACTGTTTTATCAAAAGACAAAATTACAAAGTATAAAGCTTTTGACAAGTTATATACTATTATTTTATGTCTAATTTATGACAAGAACGAACCGCAAAAAGGTATGTAACAATTCTTATTTATTAAATTAAACTGATATAAGTCTTTTTATAACTGTAAGTAATTTTATAGTTATTCTTTGTCATGAAGAATTAAAAGAAACAGTACTTCTCTGTCTGCAGGATTTATTAAATAGTTCTTTTACAAATGTCATTGAAGAATTATAAACACGACAATATGCACCCAAACTTGCTCACAGTATATATCTATGCGTATCAATTGCTAAATACAAAAAATCACGTTCCCTGAGGTAATATATCATTAAATGTTTATTAAAAAAATTATTTTATTTCTTTTCTATCTTTTATCGATATTACAAATAATATTTTGTAACGATATGAAATTGTTCTATGATACAGGTTAATAGCTATAGAAACCGTAATGGCTTTATGCTATGTAGGTGATTCTTCCAATGAGTTTGATATTGTCTTGGTATATCAAAGTAACAAATACTATAATGTTATTGTTACCCGGTATCGTTAGTGGATTGCAGGAAGTTGTTTTGGGAAGCGATATTCAAGGTCATAAAATTACAATGGTATTAAGATTTGTATTTTATATCATACTTTTTTTCCTTATTATACATGGATATATACATAGATGGAATAAAAATGATATACTTAATTTACTAAAATTATTTTAGATGGCCATTAGAGCAAGGGCTAGGATAATACGCTTTGTAATGCAAGATAAGCTTGATGAAGAAACTATGCCTTTGGTCTGTAGCATTAAAGAAGAAGAAACGAATGTAATTGATCAGTTGGAAAATAAATTACATTGTAAAGAAGCTGTCGGAGTTTAAAAGCTTGTAAATTCGACACAAAGGAATCAAGAGTGGTTAAATACCGCAGCTATTAAATTAAACGAACTTGTACGAGCAATGAATCCTTTAAGAAAACATTCTCATTTTAAAGTTAGAAAAATATTATACTCTATATGAAGAAATTAACAGCAGAACCAGACGCAGATGTAATACGAATATCGCCCACGTTAGTTTAAAAAGAACCACATGAAATTATTATATTAAATTTATTAGAATTTATGAAGCAAGGAAAGCAAGAAAAGCAAAAGAACAAATTGATAAAAATCTTAACAACGAAGTTACGTATGAAGAAAATACGGAAAAACAAGATGAAGAATCTGAAATGAATTCCAATGGCTGAGGAAGAAGGTATGCGTATATATTTTAGAAATAATTTACATATATCATAAATAAAAAATATTTTTTATTTCTTTATAGAAAAAGAAAGGAATAATTTACCAACGTATATAAAAAATGGTCGAAGATTTTTTGAAAAGTTGCTAACATTTTTTACCTTCAAAAGATATCAAGAAATTACTTATCGCTATGTTAACTTTAGAGGAAGGTTTGGCAATTTTAACTAAATGGGAAAATCAATTATTACCAATAATATATTGCTCTTAGAATGATTTTTAATAAAATGCAGGTATAAAACATTTCGTTCTAAACCCGCTTATCTTCCGATACGATAAAGGACAAAAAATACGGATTTTCCGTTGTAGCGACACGACAGTCTCAACAACCCCCACCATGCTTGTTTTTGTGTGTGTGTGTATGGGAGCGATTAGCGGGTTGTTTGTTGGGGGAGGGGGGGG
>NW_014569820.1:110222-121473 GCF_001313835.1 Polistes canadensis
TGATAAATTTCAAATTTCCAAGCCACGGTATTAAAATATAAATTAAATTTTCTAATTTCTCATATTTATTTTTTTCAAGAGGTCCTATAAATAAATGTTATTATTTATTTACAATCTGTTAACCTAAATTAATGGACTTAGTTATACATTTATAAAATATACTATAGTACATAATACATTTCAAAAATTGAATCAAATATAATACTTGCACAATGTTCCTTTTACTCTTTTTAACTTTGCTTCCTTCTTCTCAGCTTCCTCAAGAAGAAATATCTACATCGAATATGATTTTTATTTACATATTTAACTAATAATATGCGGCAACAGTATTAATTTTATTTTTCTTTGCTGCCGATAAATTTTAAAATTCACTTCGTTTCTACCATTTATATTCTTTTTTCTTCTTTTGACAAATTTCATCAAATTGATTTCTTTTTTTTCATGGTTTTCTAAATTTCGTAGGTCCAGAGAAGAGAGTAGGAAGTAGGTCCAGAAGAATCCTTCGATTCTTTAGACTACGGAGTCAAAGGTTGCACCTTCCAGCCCAGTAACCTTGCATACAAGGTGCATATATCCCAATTGGATGAAATATTTGGCCTTTTTCGCGAGAGGACTGCAGCTGAATATCTTTCTTCGTTTCGAGATGAAATGATGAACGAATTGTGGCATATACTACGATAAAAAACGTTGACTCCGTTTATATTACGTACTATAGTTGGGATAAAATGAAGCAGGCGCCAAAAAGTGTATTTTCTGTTAAAAGGAATCCAGCACGTTATTATGAAGGTAAGAAATTTTAATTCCAAATATTGTTTCTACGCAATATTTAGATGATATTTAAGACATAACATTTTTTCTTGGCTATGACTACGTGATCAACGAAAACAAATATCGTTAAATATTATTTAAAATATTACTATTTTCAATAGTTTTCCATGTAGTATGTAATAACTGGGATTAGTAATAATTTATTGTTATTAAATTTAATATAATCTTATTAAAAATAAAATTTCTATATATCCTATAGATTTTATATACAATTAGCACTATCTCAACGAGAAGTTATTATAAAGATTAATATATTTTTTATCTAACAATATTCATTTTCGTCTATTACACATTTACAGTCAATACAAAATGATTTGTATTCAATATCAGTTTAATGTTTAGTAGAAATGATATTCAGAATTCAAATTTTGAATAAACGCTACAAATTCCAACTAATTTAAGTTAACGTTAAAGTTTTATTTTGTCTTCGTATGAAATTTCAGAAAAGTTGATGGAAGGGTTGGCTTTCTAAACATCTGTATGAACATCATTATCGACCATATAATCAAAGAATTTGACAATTTTATCATCTGGTACAATGATTATATCTGCTACATACTCAAATTTGTTGAAGCACACATAAATTACTTCTTTATTTTTTGGATGGAATGTTTGGATCCTTGAAAGAGCTGGTTTCTAATAAGAAGTTTTTTGTTTAAATTGTGCTAATTTATTGGCAAATTCTTTCGTTTCACCTAATGGCAAGCAGGGAAGTTTTTTTTGAAATAGTTTTTATTTCATTGTAATAGATTCCATTAATAAATTTTTCGCATAGACTTTCTTTTAGGTTATCGGTATAATTGCACTTTTTGTATATTTTCCGTAAACTATCAGCATATTCTTTTATCGTTTCTTCTTCATATTGATTTCGACAAAAGAAACGTCTTCTGTGTAAATCAGTTTCATCGACAGAAGCAAAATAATGAAGGTAATAGTTTATTATCTCTTCGTATGAAAGTTTAGAGAAGTTGAGAAGAAGGAAAAGTCTTTTGTACAGACGTATGGATATCATTATCCACCATTTTGTCGAAGAATTCAACTATCATCTGGTACCTCGATCATGTTTGCTACATACTCAAATTTATTTAACCAAGCATAAAACATACCTTCCTTCTCTGGGTTGTAAGTATTAATCATTGAAAAAGAGCTTGATTTAAATAATGAGTTATACTTTATTAACTTTTATAAATACAATGGCCTTTGCTAACATTTCGTTCAATGATAAGCCACGATTTCTTTTTAAATGGGTTTTTATATCATTTTCGCGTAGTCCATTAATGAATTGTTCGCATAGTTCTTCCTTTTCTTTATTTATATATATTTTAATGAACAAATCATATATGTAGGATTTTTATTGGGAAAAATAGTTTTATTACAATCTCTATTACACAACGCAGAACCTCTCTCTTACATCGCTCAACACTCACTGCCCTTTGTCGCTCGTGCATTCATTCGTCGCATCCACACCGTCCTTTATTTCGTCCGTTGTATCCGGTTACTTAAAATCTAAGAAATACCTATCGTCTTATGCTAACAAACCAGCGTCTTTGTCGACAGACCTAAAAGATAAGACGGCGACGCTTACCGTCTCCTACACTCGGCCATTCTGCAGCGGTATCTGTCCTCAGATACCGTTTCGTTTCACATTCATTCATTCGCATCAATTCCATTTACTCATATCCATTTACACGTCTGCCACAATAATCACTAATCGTCACTCGACTCACTAACACTCAAATCAATAGTTACGCTTTTTTACGTCGCTTCCTATAAGTTTTTATATTTTCTCGCTGCACTTTTCTTAAACATTTCTCAAGTTCACACGCAACAAAGGTGGTGCCATGATCCGATAGGATTCCTCTCGGGTTTCCGAATATCACCGCTTGCTTTCGCAGCTTTTCAAAAGTCCCAGCTGTATTCGCTGACCAAACCGCATACAACCACACAAATTTGGAAAAAGCGTCCACCACCACACTCACACATAAGTCTTTATTATTCATGGTACTCAAAGATGCTTGATAACCAGTCACCATCTTAAACGATAACGCTTTTACTATCGCTAATACTTCGAGTTCATACTCCGCTTCGGCTATTGTAGCCTTACCACTCGCGTACTCAGGTAACGATGGTCGGACAATACCACTAGATAACTCATGCTTCTCTATCTCTTGCCCCTCCGACGGAGGTAAATATCCTGACCGCCGATAGACTGGCTCCTCGTTTTTAGAAATCAAATTTGTCTGAATACCAACGTCACGCGTTTTCACTAGACTGTGATTACTAATCGAGTCTACTACCAATTTTTTATGCTCACTCGACGGAATGTGCGACAGATCTAACTCATTCGTATCATAGACACAGTCTATCTTTAAAATTTCGACTACTTCCTCGCTGTTCTCCCCGCTTCCCGACGGTTTGCTAATTGCAATTTTTCCCTCTCTAATATTAATATCCACCGTATCCAAGAAATCAGTTCCTATCAAAACAGCATGCTGCATCAATGTATCGGGTACCACGGAAATTTCAATGGTGTATTGATTATCATCAATCTCAATACCCGCAAAGAATTCCCCTAACGTTTTATTGTCCTCCGAGCCTATTCCACGAAATCTAATCTCATCCGGTTTCAATCTAGGCGATCCTATTTGTATGTATTGTGCGGCTCGCATTAGAGATATATCGCTTTCGGTATCGATTAGCGCGTCGATTTTCTGACCATTTATTATTACTTCTTTGTAATACTTACCACGCACCGATAGCGAGATATTACATGAATCTTTGTTAGTAATACGGTTTCTAGGGCAATTAACCGCGATATGACCAAACTCTCTACAYTCGAAACACTTCGTACCTCTACTCTTATATGGGCATTCCTCGCTAAAATGACCCATCGCACCGCAATTTCGACATCTAAAACGGTTCTCCGATATGTTACCTATCCTTCCTCTAATGCTAGCGCTTATGTTGCTTCGACGTATCGTCGAGTTATCCATCTTCGCCTGCTGCGGGCGTCCTTGCAGCGATATATGCTCGAACGCGCTCAGAAGGGATTCCTTCCTTTTATGACCTTGCACCCTTGTTTGATCTCGTAGCGATTGATCTGGTATTCCAGCGATGACGAATTCGATCATTTCTTTCTCGTCGATCTCTATCCGTTTCGCTAATATGATCTTCTCATGGAAGTAATCGCTAAAAGACTCGTCACGCTTCCAAACACGTTCCTGGAACCTCGTTCGCAAGGTCATCTTGCTGATCCGCTGATAGAACATTTTTCGCAACTCAACTAAAAGTTCATCCACTGTGAGATGCAGGTATTCTCGCCGCGATCTAAACCACTCTAACGCTCGCCCCTTCAAACGCTGTACGATCATCACTTTTGCCTGRTCTTCGGTCAAATGATACGTGTCACGCAGGTAGTTTACGTGGTCTTCCCATATTGTAAACTCATCTGCCTCCCCTTTCAAAGTATCCAATCAATTCGGTAACAGCTTTTAACGATAATTTACTTATCTCCGTTTGCGCAGGTGGTCGGTTCGCCTCTTCCAACCCGTACGACTGACCAATAGCAGGACTTTGTGTCCTTCGCAGGATCTCTATTTCMTTCYGCKYTAGTTCCACTTCTCGTTCCGCTATCTCTTTCTCTTTTCGAAAGATTTCCATCTCTCGTCTTAAAAGCGCAAGCTCATCTATACTCTCACTCACCGCAGCTACGGTTGCGTTCCGCGTTTCTTCGACATCCCTCCTCGCAATACTGTCTCCTATCACCCAMTTTCCCGATGGATCAGCTTCCATAAGGCGGGCTATCAATTCGCTTTTAACACCAGTCGTGGCAAGTCCCAAAGCTGCCAACTTCTCCTTCAATTCCGATACCAAAAATTCCGAAGGTGCTTTACGTACGTCGCTCATGATTTTTTCTTTTTTTTTTTTCTTCTATACTGTTTCGCACACACGACTCTCTGTCACGCTGTTCAACGCTAATTCTTCACTATCGCAAAAGTTCACACCAATTCACTATCKCAAAACTTCACACAAATTCGCTATCGCAGTATTCGCTGTTGTTTTTCCGCAATCCTACTCTTCGCACACTGTAGCTCCTCAATCCCAGCTGAGCCCCCAATTTTGTAGGATTTTTAATGGGAAAAACAGTTTTATTACAATCTCTATTACACAACGCAGAACCTCTCTCTTAYATCGCTCAACACTCACTGYCCTTTGTCGCTCGTGCATTCATTCGTCGCATCCACACCGTCCTTTATTTCGTCCGTTGTATCCGGTTACTTAAAATCTAACAAATNCCTATCGCCTWATGCTAACAAACCARCGTCTTTRTCGACAGACCTAAAAGATAAGACGGCGACGCTTACCGTCTCCTACATATATTTTTCATAATTCATCAGCATATTCCTCTATCGATTCTCTTTCATATTGTTTACAATTTAAACGTGTTCTGTGTATATCAAATTCAAAGAGAAACAAATAATGAAGATAAATGTTTATTATTCGTAAATATAAAATAGAATAGGAGTTAATAATAGGGTCAGTATCCTTGACACACGTATTATATGGACATCATGATCCACTATTTTGTCGAAGAATTCAACCATTCTATCATCTGGTTCCTCGATCATGTTTGCTACATACTTAAATTTATTTAACCACACATTAAAATATTCTTCTTATTCTTCCAATGCGTAAATTTGCATCATTGTGTTAGCTTGATTTAGACACCAGAATATCTGATTATCATTGTCTAATGAATCTTCGTTACTCATTTTGTTTACAAGAGAAAACCCTATTTATTACCCTTTGTACGTAAACAAATAATCTGTTGAAAGTTCTTTGCTCGGATTTTTTTTTCGCTTTTACCAATATCAGCAATACACTTTTCGTAATTTAATTGAAAATAATTTTATTTTAGTAACACATATATACGTTTTATATCAAATTGTTAAATATTTTAAATGTTTGAAGTTACAGCGAATTTAGGCAGAAACAAATGTGTCAGGAAATATTGATGGATTCTAAAGAAAACGTTTTAGAAAATGAGAACGTCAAAGATTTCATTGTCAGGAGAATGATTGACTAAAGAATGATTAACCGGTGATTTTGTGTTACGTTTAAATACGCAGTATTGTTTATAATGATCAGTTCTATTGTTCCTAGACTTTCTTCTCTGTGTAAATAGTTAAGTTTGAACAGAATGATAATTCGAATCCATTAGACAGCTACTATTTTTGTTCTTCCTAACGTTATACTCTTTTGTTAAAAGCTTAACATAATTTAATCAGTTATATCTTTCGTCCAAAATTATAATTCTTAATGATAAGGTATCACAGGGAACTTGGACATAAAAAAGAAGTAGAACTTAATTTAACTAAGTTGCACGTTTCGTTCCTTTATTGGGACTTCTTCAGCAACTGGAAATTTTATTATTATTTCTTATATTACGACATATATGACGCTCATACAATATATAATTTTTTACATGTTACCTTAATCTTTACAGTTCAGCGTCTTTTTTCATTGGGTAGACATACATTTTTCTTTTTATTAATATTCAAAACACAAAACATCTAAACTTCGTTAAGTATTCGCTCGTTATAATTTGAAACCCTCAACAAAACTGTTTCAATCTAGACTTAGTGTTTATTAGCTAGTTTTGCTTTAGCATTTAGTAATTTTGATTGAATAGTATCACCATGTTGCGAGGTGATCACGCAGTATTGTAGTTTCGTTACTTAAATAAAAAAAAATTTAATTTGACATCAGCATGATCGTTAGAAGAATGATAAACAAAACTAAATTCGTAACAGTTAATTTTAATAAATGTTTACATTACGAATAATCAGCAAATTGTTTAGAACATTCGATCATATTAATACTTCGAATAAAGCTCTATTAGATACATAATATCTACCCCTTGTACCTTTTGCCACTGAACTGTTGAGTTTAAATACTGAGTCGATCAGTGTTCGTAAGATGGTTATGATATCACTAGACCTTTTGTTTTAATTTTTGTTAATTTTATACTTTTATTTTGCGATACGATACTGCTGATTGTACGACCCGTTTCTTACATATACATGTATGCAAATAATAAAATAAAAAATATGAATTACTGACGTTTTTAAAAAAAAGGTGTTTTCAAAGTACATTACAAAAAGGGCAGCGCATAGTGTTCATTGGTGGAATTTAAACAAAGAAACTTGAGACATATCACATATTTATGTGCTATAAAAATTATACAAAGTCTTATTCGTTTTGGAAATATAATGGACCAAGAGTTGCAGGAGGATTTGGAAAATTTTGGTCTTTGTTTACTCGAAAAGTTTAATCCTGAAACGATGGAATTTCTTAAATGGCACAATTTGTTAGAATTTACGATAGATTTACTTTACATAGTTAAGAAAAATTTTTTCTTATTAAATATGCTCGACGAGGCACCTTTAATCTATATTTCGATAAATGTAAATCCTACCAACCCTTTCGAACTTCCATACGAAATGCTAATATCAATGTTAGAGGAAAAATATTCACCTCACGGTGTATATCTTTCGACTTATATTCGTTTATGTTCTAGAGTTCAAATCTTAGGTGAATCTGTGGAAAACTATTATAAAACTATTAAAAAGTTAACTTATAAATACAATTGTGGGCCTAAAGTATATTCTATGATACTTGATAGATTTGTGAGGGGACTAAGAAACGCGGAAACTCGTAGAATGTTGCGAATGATACCCAATTTATCAATTGGGACTGCATTATTTATTGCCAAATATTTGGAAAAAATAGAGAACCCGTTTTTATGTATTTAATTACGTTTTTATGTTTATTAAAAATGAACTATATCATTTATAAAAGTGAAGAAATATACTAACCGTGCAAATGAACCTGTATAAAAGACATTCAAGAATAATTGATGTAATTTTGTATATATATAAATGTATTTTACATGATGTAAAATGTATAATGTAAATTTGATGTAAAATCATGAATCTCTCATGAAAATATTCAATTCATTACTGAAAGTTTTAATATAACGATATAATCTGTGAAATCAAGAAGTATCGAGAACCAATGAAATTGTTAAATTGTAGAGATATCCCTGCCATGAATGATGAAACGTTATATATTTTATTATGTATTTTATCGTATTATTATATTTTTTATTGATTKTTAAATTGAATACTTTTGTTATAGGTATAATTGTTTTCTAGTCTTACAATTATTTTATTGTAATAATTTAATTGTATTATATTGTTATTAATAATTTCATTTTCAAATTGGATTATAATTTTTTTACTGATCATTAAAAAAAGATTTAATGGTTGAACTCTTGAAGAATATAGTGGATAATGATGTCCATAAACGTGCCAAGTAGAATAATAATCAATTTCTATGAAATTCCATAAAAACTAATAATAGAATATTACTTTTTTCATTTTGATGTAAACAAAATACGTTTTACGACTCGAAATCAATATGAACAAAAGTCAGTAGGACAATATGCTGCTAGTTCACGAAATTTATCTGACAAGTGATTTCTACAAGTCGATTAGATGACATATTATGTGAATAATTCATTAATGGAATCTGTGACGATAATATAAGAAATTATTTCAGTAAAATTTATTGCTTATCATTCAATGAAATAGTGGTAGTAGCCGCTAATTTAACACATTTGAAGGAAATAACCACTTATGTGGATAAAGCTGCTTCATTGATTCATACATTCAGTTTAAAGAAGGAAGAAAAATTTGCCGAATGGTTAAATAAGTTTAAATATGTGGCAGATATGGTCGATATACCAAATAATAAAATGGTTGATAATGATATTCATACGTGTGCCAAGGATACTGACCCTACTGTTAACTCTTATTCCATTTCATATTTACGAATAATAAACATTTATCTTCATTATTTGTTTCCCTTTGAATTTAATATACACAGAACACGTTTAAATTGTAAACAATATGAAAGAGAATCGATAGAGGAATATACTGATAATTTATGGAAAATGTACCATAAATGCAGTAATACCGAACGCTCAGATGAAAAATTATGCTTACAATTCTGTAAAGGACTCTTCGACGATGAAATAATAATTTATTTATGTAAATCTCGTGACCTGTCATTCGAAGTAACTGTAGCAATAGTAATAGCATTTTCAAGTGAAAATTTTGAATCGAAAGAAATTTTTTGAAAGATTAATAAAACATATATGTGTCGCAGGGAAGTTGGACAGGGTAAGAATTCAGAACGTTATTTCGATCTTATTGAATGTTTCGTCCCTTTATCGGGGCTTCTTCAGCAACTCGATCGTTAAAGTTAGGAGTCTCTTATATATTATTACAATGACATACATTTTTATATCTTTTAAATTATAAAACTATACTTAACATCTACAAATCATTATATTATAAACTGTTATATTTAAACACGTAATCAAAACAATAACAGTAACAATATTGAGTTGTTATTGAAAAAATTATTAAAAATATGTATACCGTCAAATACAAATTTGAAGATTCATTTGAAATAGTGTAATAGATAATGGAAATAATATGTCATTTATTATGCGCGATAAGATAATCATTCAATAGTAATTTTAATTGTTATACTCTGCAATGGTTTTCTCTCTCTCTCTCTCTCTCAGTTTTCATTTTTTTATGGGAAATGATTAGATTCTTATCTTACAATTCTGTGGTATTACGATTTCTGTCACTTACCAAATGATAAATATATTTATATGCATGTTACTATAAGTATGCATGAGAAGTTGAAAGTACTTAAACTGAAGTTTCGCATACTCGTCAAGAATTGTAAATAATATCATAAAACTGATTTTGATTGTTTTACGAAATCAATTGTGAGATGGTTACTACAAGTAATAAATTAAAATTAGGCAGAATCAAATTAGTAAACATTCATACAAATATTGGATATAATTATAATACGAGATTCAATGAAATAACAATTGCAAATTAACGTGAAAGTATAACATCAGCTGAATTTATGGTGTTCCAAATAATGGCATCGAATATAAGAGAGTAGTTTTTTGTCCACAATCATCAAAATGTCATCAGACAAATTAAAGAAACTACATTTGGGTTCCACGCAATGTTGAATATCAATATTAAAATTTGTATATACTGGCAACCAGCCAAAAGAAAAATGCGTGCAAGTTAAATCATTATCAACAAGAGGTATGAAACTTTTACTTTTAACATTTGTACATGTAATTTATGACGATTCGACAACTATTCATTTCCAGTCCTATCCCATATTGTAATAACTGACAATATCAAAATTTGTTTCAGCAGCAGCTATCATATTTGCTACACATTGATATGAGACTTGATTACTATTCAACATAATTTAAAATAGTTTCTTTCTTTACTCTATAGAAGATAGAAGTCCTAATCAAAAGACATATTGTTTCGTCCAGATCAAACGATGGTGACAGTAATATTAATTATAATTTTGTAGAAAAAGTGTTACGTACCTACGCCCATCATCCACTTTATTTAATCTAAACGGGGTATTTTCATACTTGTGGAATTTTGACACAAGATTTTGACAATTCTTAAACAACCATCTGATAGTATTCATCTTGAAAAATTCCAATGGATAAGGAGCAATAAAAGATGTTTCGAGTAATGATCAAAACCACAAACTGAATACAGACGAGGAACAACAAACCTGAAATGCCGTATAATAATCCTCATTCATATAATCAACTTGATTTGGGATCCCTATTTCATTTTTACTTTTTAGTTTCTCTTGCTGAAAATAACAAGATACGATTAATGAATTTATTTAATGAAATCTTTCGAAGAAATGATTGAATTAAATCAAATGATGAATTAATCAAATAAAGAAAATTTGTTATTATATATTTTGTAATTGTGATAGAAGAAAACAAGTATTGATTTTAATCCATTTCTTCTTTTTTTCTGTAAGCAGTAATTACGATAAATTTTGTGTTACAATTAACCTTTTAGCTACTGTAAAACGACTGTCAGTTATGGCAGTAAGACTTCTGTATTTCAGTACGGTTATGCTTGATTTAATGTAATACTCTTGTTTTTTGAGGGTTTTTGTTAAATCCAAAAGCCATTATCGTGGCATCTAGTAGCTAAAAGGTTAATCACATTGATAAAATAATATTCTATTAAATGTGATATGTGTAATCCCTAAAATTTCTTACAATATAAGAAAATTTAATTTTTAAATGTAATACAATAATTGTATAAAAACAAGCTGATTAGCCTATTTTTTTATTAAATTTCTTTCAATTTCAGACCTTGCAGTATAAAAATTCTCTACTTTTCAACTCTTATAATAAAATTAATAATAATAGTAATAATAATAATTTAGAAGAATAAAAATTATTAACAATAGTAATAATTATGTATATATA
>NW_014569820.1:121843-145596 GCF_001313835.1 Polistes canadensis
AATCAATAAAAAATATAATAATACGATAAAATACATAATAAAATATATAACGTTTCATCATTCATGGCAGGGATATCTCTACAATTTAACAATTTCATTGGTTCTCGATACTTCTTGATTTCACAGATTATATCGTTATATTAAAACTTTCAGTAATGAATTGAATATTTTCATGAGAGATTCATGATTTTACATCAAATTTACATTATACATTTTACATCATGTAAAATACATTTATATATATACAAAATTACATCAATTATTCTTGAATGTCTTTTATACAGGTTCATTTGCACGGTTAGTATATTTCTTCACTTTTATAAATGATATAGTTCATTTTTAATAAACATAAAAACGTAATTAAATACATAAAAACGGGTTCTCTATATTTTCCGAATATTTGGCAACAAATAATGCAGTCCCAATTGATAAATTGGGTATCATTAGCAACATTCTACGAGTTTCCTCGTTTCTTAGTCCAGTCACGAATCTATCAAGTATAATAGAATTTACTTGAGGTCCACAATTGTATTTATAAGTTAACTTTTTAATAGTTTTATAATAGTTTTCCACAGATTCACCTAAGATTTGAACTCTAGAACATAAACGAGCATAAGTCGAAAGATATACACCGTGAGGTGAATATTTTTCCTCTAACATTGATATTAGCATTTCGTATGGAAGTTCGAAAGGGTTGATAGGATTTACATTTGTCGAAATATAGGTTAAAGGTTCCTCGTCGAGCATATTTAATAAGAAAAAATTTGTATGAACTATGTCAAGTAAATCTATCGTAAATTCTAACAAATTTTGCCATTGAAGAAATTCCATCGTTTCAGGATTAAATTTTTCGAGTAAACGAAGACCAAAATTTTCCAAATCCTCCAGCAACTCTTGGTCCATTATATTTCCAAAACGAATAAGACTTTGTATAATTTTTATAGCACATAAATATGTGATATGTCTCAAGTTTCTTTGTTTAAATTCCACCAATGAACACTATGCGCTGCCCTTTTTGTAATGTACTTTGAAAACACCTTTTTTTTAAAAACGTCAGTAATTCATATTTTTTATTTTATTATTTGCATACATGTATATGTAAGAAACGGGTCGTACAATCAGCAGTATCGTATCGCAAAATAAAAGTATAAAATTAACAAAAATTAAAACAAAAGGTCTAGTGATATCATAACCATCTTACGAACACTGATCGACTCAGTATTTAAACTCAACAGTTCAGTGGCAAAAGGTACAAGGGGTAGATATTATGTATCTAATAGAGCTTTATTCGAAGTATTAATATGATCGAATGTTCTAAACAATTTGCTGATTATTCGTAATGTAAACATTTATTAAAATTAACTGTTACGAATTTAGTTTTGTTTATCATTCTTCTAACGATCATGCTGATGTCAAATTAAATTTTTTTTTATTTAAGTAACGAAACTACAATACTGCGTGATCACCTTGCAATATGGTGGTATTATTCAATCAACTTACTAAATGCCAAAGCAAGTTTTGTTTTTAAAAAACCCGACTAGTTTTAATACATACTATATCATAAGCTTATATATTTAACTGTATTATTTAATATAATTATTAAATTAAAATACATTTACAAATTTCTATAACTTATGCTCGCTTAATAAAACCCCCCTATGTTAGATTTATTATTACTGTTCCGTCATTTATCGGAACAGTAGGAGTAATATTATACAACGGAAAATTCGGATAAGATACACGTTTACAAAGATACCCGACCGAGGACTATACAAAAGAAATAGAGAGTATTTATTTAGGACCTTTGGGTTTTATTGCGTTGGAATGTATTTATAGATTATAAAGAACTAATATAGCTATCACATAGGGCATCTTATCTCGAATTCTTAGAACTTGGAGAGTAGTATATTTGATCAGATATCTCCACTCCAAGGTCGCATCGGAGCCCTTTGGTGGAATGTATCATGGAGGAGGGGAGGAGGGCAGTTGCGTTTTAGCCCAAAAATAGTTGTCCATACTCGTTAGGCGGAATCACATCCAAGTGATCCGCGCAGAATTCAATACATTGCACATGTTCAACTAGTCAGTAACCCGAGGTTATTACTAGTAATAAGCATCAAATTTAGCGTAGATCATTATACAAGGTCCAAGCACCATACTGATCTCTTGTGAACGAGTAATAATAAATATTCATTTCATTACAATATTGAAGTGTATTATTTGGATTAACTCCTTCCGCCCTTAAAACGCGGAAGTGGAAAGAGACAGCAGTCTTTTTCCGAGCAAAGTGAGAAAGCGCGTGCACAGTACGGGAGTGGGAACCAGCACTACCGTACAACCGTACATTTGGTTCTACGAGTCGGATCAATCGTACATTAAATGGTCCTTCGAGCCGGATCAATCGTACAATTATCTACGGACAATAATACAGCTTTATTACTTACTTCTTCTTTTTACTTTAACTAATTGCAAGAAATAAATATTGATGAAATGATCGTTTGTTCTTGGGAAGGTTTAAAATCGTTTAGTAACATACTCAACATTCCCGCAAACTATTCATTTTCTATTTCGCAGGCGGCGTTATATTCAACACCTAGTAATGATATTGGTCGTCTCGATTGCAATTCTATTTTTATTTGATTTTTTTGTAGTCTTTCTATGAATTAATTGACTGTGTGGGGTAACTGTGGACTACGTTAGGATTGCATTTGCCCAATAAGTCTATTAACGACGAGTAATAATTGGATAAAAATTCGGCGAAAAATTGTTTTAGTTTGAAGAAAGAATAGTTAGCTACTTCGATTCCGTTATAATGTGCGTAAATTATCTCAAAGTGAGATATAAGCTCATAATATGAAAGACTAAATGGATCGACAGGAGTTAGTCTGTTCTGAGGAGTCACAAGAACGGAATTTTCTACCATGTGTAATAATAATTTGGCTTTGTTACTATTATCTATATGAAGACAACGGACTACAAATTCATATTAGTTTTGCCATTCGAGAAAATCCGTATTATCCGGATTAAACATACTGAGCATTCGAGGCACATATATTAATTTAATATCATCTGTCAATTCCATTAATTATTAACAAACGCGGAAAAATTACAATAAAATCTATGGTATCGTTGACACCTGAATGCTACAATCTCTTCTTTAGTGTTGAATGATGATTAAAGTGAGAAAAGAAAGTTGGTTAAATTTATTAGAAGATTCAGTAACAGAAAAAAATACAATATGATAATTGAATGGGATGAAAATGCTGCACGGGCTAAAATATTGTATGGAGATAAATACTTTTATCGAAATCAGCCATAACAATCGACTTTTTTAAGATTAATTAAACAACTCAAAAAAACAGAAATTTTATTAATGCGTATTATTAATACATTTACGGCAATAATTGCAGAAACGTTTGAAAACATCACACGTTATTTAATAAGAAGATTACGAAAGTGCACCAATTGTAATGGGAAACACTTCGAACACTTGTGATAATAAAAGTTGATAATTTGGGAATATCTTACAAGGAGACTTTACGGTTGTGCCCTCACGGATTTTAACGAGCTTTGGTATATTAGTAGTATACCTTTAGGGTGTTAACGTGGTAAAGTATTTTATCAAAATGCGAAGCCAATTTTGAGAAAAATGCTTTTAAAGTTTTGAATTTTTTGTATACATGTTTATATTATCTTAAATGTGACCATTTATCAAGGGGCGTGCTAGCATTGGTAGTAGAGTTCTCGCTTCTCGTCCTGCTAGTTAGTGTTTCGGATCCTTCATGGGGAAATTTTTTTTTTAATAATTTTTTTTTATCTGTTTTCAAATTGTTTTTTTATATTTATTAATTTTTAAATATATACTGGAAAGAGAAAATTATTTATTACAAAAAAATTAGAAATAATAAATTTTTTAACATCTTGCGCAAATAATAAAGGAACGTTGATTTTACTTGAATTACAGTTAATATTTTATTTTTTAACAGGTATATGAAAAAGTATCTTCAATATACTAACAAATAACAATCGTATATATTCAAATTATTAACTATTTTATGTATAATATACCTGTTAAAAAATAAWATGGTAACTATTATTCAAGGATTAAAGTTTCGTTTATTATTTGCGCAAGATATTAAAAAATTTATTATTTCTAATTTTTTTGTAATAAATAATTTTCTCTTTCCTATAAATATTTAAAAATTAAGAAATATGAAAAAACAATTTGAAAACAGATAGAAAAAAATTATTAAAAGAAACTTCCCCCATGAAGGGATCGAACACTAATTAGCAGCACGAGAAGCGAGAACGCTACTACTTATGCTAGCACGCTCCTCTGTAAACGGTCGCATTTAAGATAATATAAACATATATACAAAAGATTCAAAATTTTAAAAGTATTTTTCTCAACATTGGCTTCGCATTATGATAAAATACTTTACCACGTTAACACCCTAAAGGTATATTACTAATATACCAAAGCTCATTAAAATCCGTGAGGGCACAACCGTAAGGTCTCCTTGTTAGTAAATATTAATATAATAACTATAGAGATTTAAAAAAAAAACTGTGCAATTGGGGGATAGAACTAAAAGGGATAGGAAAATAAACGAAGCTATACTGCGAGGTATCTTTTCGTACTCTTACCTTTGATTATTGAAGAGACGAATAACCGAAGTATTGGCTAAATGTTGAAACTAGGAGTCTTTGCATGACCGGAGTTTAGCCCGCAAGAAATCTCGAACGAAAATAAGAAAAGTTCCAATACAAGTACGTTCACGAGGTCCAACCAAGAATCTTTTGCCCTCCCCCCCCACTCGCTCTTCACCCCTATTGAAGCTCTACGGCACAAAATTCAAATTCCTCCCAAAAAGGTCCAAATTCCTCCAAAGAACTCGAACGAAAATGGAAAGTAAAAAAAAGACTAAAACACTTTTTTCAATTGGCATAATAATGCACGAAATATCGAGTTTTAAATTTTATTATTTTTATTATTTTATTATTAGGTTGGTGCGTATGAAATATCGGATTTTAAAGTGAATATATAAAACTTCGCATCTTTTTTCAATGTCTGTTTATTTAATAAAAATAAATTCTATTTGCTTAAATACACTTTTCCCAACGAGATTATAATACACAGATGCCTGTCTTAAAGAAATACTGATCTTTAGAATCAATAAACTCTGATATGGACTTTTTCAGATTGTCTTTATTTTTATAGACTGTTTAGCACGTAAAAACTATTGTAAATGTTTAAAGAGAAATAAAATTTAGTTAGCGAAAGATCCGGTGAATAAGATAGGTGCGGCAAAATTTCATATTTTAATTTATTTTAAAAAATCAGGCTAATAGTGATGAAAATACGTTTAATTGATCAAGCTTATTTTGCTTGGTTAATTAGTGCTATATCCACTTAACCATTTTTTTCATCTTGCCAATTTTAGTTTTGTCGAATCATACGCATCATCATACGCAATAATCTTTGAATAAATAATTATGAGATAATTATTATATTCTATATAAGTCATTTTTCTTAAAGGTGGAATGAAATTAATTTTGAGAAAATGTTTGTCAATATTAGTTTTTTTTATTCATTTGTTCTTTTTTTTTCTTACAGAAAAAAAATCTGTAATAGAAATATTTTATAATAAGTTGGAAGCCACGTGTTTTCAAGTTAAAAAAATTAACGAAATACGATTTTTATAATGATTATATTAAGTATTATGTATTTATTAGACTCAATATCAATTTCACAATGTATTCAATATTATACATACATAGTTGTTTTATATTTCATGTAATTTCTTAAACTAAATCACAAATATATTTTGTATGTTTTATAACAAAAAAAAAATAAATAAAAGTTATAATAATAAATAAACAAAATCACAGCTTAATATTACTTTTTAAAATACATTTGACATCATTTTTCACAAAGCAAATCATCAAAATTTGATTTAATATATTGAGCTGTTGCAATTGTTAAAATTGTTGATAAATGTTGATCGGTTAACATTGATCTTTCTAAATTTTTACTGTTAAATGTAAATTACATTTTGAGTTATATAGATATCATAATTCATCATTTTTAAGGAGAATTCAGTCATTAAATTATCAGATATCCAAACAAAATCTGCTACATACTCAAATTTATTTAAACAAAGATAAAACATACCGCTTTTTAAATTGTAAGGAACTAACAATAAAGATTTTGACAAAAGTGAAAATCAAATATTTGATCAAATATTAGAACCTTGTGTAATGAATCTTCATTGTTCATGATTTTCGAAACAATAAAAGCTTTATATTTCTTCTATCACGTAAATAATTTAATTTGTTTGAAATTTGTTGTTCAAACATTTGTTTCGTTTATACTAATAATCACAATAAAATGTTTGCAATGTATTTTGAAAGGATTTCTTGTTGGAACACCTATGTATTCTATATCTTTTATTACATTTGTATATAAGAAAAGGAATTTAGTGTCATAATGTAAATTAAAAATTTTGTTAAGAAACTATAAAGTTAAAAAGAATAAACACACATATAAATGTTTAAAAAATATCTTAAAAGTTTAACGTTTACTCAACAACTTGAAAATTAAATTTTATTGATATTAAAATTATTGATTCAGCGCCTTACATTTGTCCTTATTGAAAATAATAGTATATCTAACAATAAGCTCAATAAACAATTCATTGTATATTTAAAATTCGAACATGGGAAAGATCAAAACATACATTATCCCCATAATGATGTCATAACTTTAGAAACATAAAGAAATTTCTGATATTGACATTTTTTACAAATATATTATTTAGTAGACCTTAATATCTTGATTTATATTCATTCAGAATAACAACCACTTTGATTATTTACAATTAAAGGATCTAATTGGGGCCTTCTGATAAATCTTTTCTTTTTTAAATATCAAAAATACATTGTGTGTTTATTTAAAGGATAATATAAATAATGAAAAAAGTATTGTACCTAATAAAAATTAAAACTTTTTGTTTTTGTCTAATGGTTGGAAGCATTCCATATCAATAAAAAACATCTATGCCTTATGTATGAATATTTATAGCACCTGAATTATATAAAATTAAAAACAAGATTTTTGAACTTTTTTGATATCGTGCAGGATTATTATTTAAGGACAGAAACTCTCTCAGCTTTTTTACTTACATATATATACATTAATAATAATATATTTTATACTTTTAATCTTGGATAATGTAATATTTTAAGCGATACTTATTTACCTTGAAACAATTGATGCAACAATTTCATTGGATTGATATACTTCTTGTATTCGTAGAAGATGTTCTAGTAACGTAACTTATATGTTAACAGTCTAACGTGTGCTTAACGACTAATCTATATAAACTTTATTGATATTAGCTAAAAACAAAGACAAGAATATTTTCAGCGCCCTTCATAAGTTCTTGAAAGTGATAATAATATAATTGATTATGTAAACAGGATGTAAATGATTTTACCAATATAGTTTAAGGACTGATAGAATACGTTTCTATTTCGTCAGCTCATTCGAGTATTAAATTGACTCTTCGGTAGTTTCACTGCTTTAAAACCACCACGTACACATACTTAAGATTGCACATATACACACATACACACTCGTATACTTGCTATCTAATAAAACATAGACTAACTATAGATGTTCTAGTAATGTAAAATTCTCTGATTRATTAATTATCATTTTTTGAATTATTTTAAAGTTTAATTGTAGCAAATTTTTGATTCATTGATTCTGTTTCTTATGTTTATTTTTTACTAGCCGATAATTCATTTAAGCTCGATTATTAATCTTGCAAATTAGTTTCTTTTACATTAAATTCAATAGCCCACACTACCATTAGTTCGAATGATAGGTCAGATTTTTCATTTAATTGAATTCTAGTATTCTCGTCGCATATTCCACTAACGAATTGTTGGCGCAAGTTTTCGTTGATGCCAGTTTTAAAATAGTACTTATGATGCAGTTTTCGTAAAGAAACGGCATATTTTTCTATCGACTCTACTATAAATTGTTTTCGAGAGCTAAAACGTTGTTTATGTACATCAACTTCATGGGAAGAATAAAAATAAAGAAAGTAATAATCTATTAAATTTTCGTATTTAAGTTTAGAGAAATCTACAAAAGAATAAGTCTTCTGCACAGACGTATGGACCTTAATATCTACCATTTTATTGAACAATTCGATCATTTTATTATCTGGTACTCCGATAAAGTCTGCTAAATATTCAAATCTATTTAACCAAACATAAAAATGACCTTCTTTTTCTTGATTGTAACAATTAATCATAAATATTATTCGATTTACATAATACGTTATAAAATTATTTTTTTCAAATTTAATAGCCTCTGCGACCAACTGATCGTACGTTAAACTAGGATTTTTTTTCAAATAAGTTCTTATATCATTCTCTCGTAATCCATTAATAAATTGTTTATATAGTATATCTGTTGTGTTTTTTGCATAGTTACATTTGTCTATTATTTTTTTCAAACTATTAAAATAATTTTCTATCGTCTCGTGTTCGTATTGAATACGAGACATAAAACGATCTCGATGTAAATAAAGTTCATCGAGAGATACAAAAATAGAAAGGTATAGATTTACTAATTTATCGTACGAAAGATCAGAGAAGTTAACAAAAGAGTAAGTCTTCCTTACGGTCGTATGGACATCGTCATGCACCATCTTATTAAAAATTTTAATTATCATATCATCTGGTATCATTAAAACACTTGCTACGAACTCAAATTTATTTAACCACAGATAAAACTCATCTCCATATATTGGATGGTAGATATTAATCCTTGAAAAAACTTCATTTCGACAAACAGTTACTACTTGATCTGTTGCCAATTTAATAGCAGCGTGTAACGTTTCTTTGAACGATAATCCAGACATTTTTGTCAAATTAGCTTTTAGATGATTGTCGTTTAGTCCCATACTGAATTTTTCGCATAATATTTCTTCTGGGAATCTTGTATTATCGCACTTGTTATATATTTTTCTTAAATTATCGGCATATTTCTTTATCGTTTCTCGTTTATATTGATTTCGACACAGGAAACGTTGTTCGTTTAAATTAAGTACGGTGGAAGAAAAAAAAAAACTATAGTAAAATTCTGTTGTTTCATCGTATGTAAGAACGGTGAAATCTTTACAAAAATTATACACATGTACAGGCGCGTGGACATCATTATCCACCATCTGATAGAACAATTCAAGCATTTTATTTTCTGGTACCTCGAGCTTATCTGCTACATATTCAAATTTATTTAACCAAACAAAAAAATTGCCTTCTTTTTCTTGATTGTAACTATTAATCATTAATAGCGCTTGATCTGAATAATACGTTATTAGATTATCTTTTTCAAATTCAATGGCGTTTGCTAACATTTCACCGAATGATGAGATAACACTTTTACATAAATGAATTCTTATAAGATTTTCGCGTAGTCCATTAAAGAATTTTTCACACAATATGTCATCTATGATGTTTCCATAATCGCACTTATTATATATTTTTAATAATCTATTAGCGTAATTTCTTATCGGCTCTCGCTCGTATTGATTTCGAATATAAAAGCGATTTTGGTATCCAGTTTTACGACTAAAATAAAAATAATAAAGATAATTGTCTATTATTTCGTCGTATGAATATTCAGACATTTTTAGAATAAATATAGTCTGCTTAATACTCTCCTGGACATCATTATCTACCATTTTCTCGAAGAATTCAATCATTCTTGTATCTGGTACACCGATAATATCTGCTACAAATTCAAACATATTTATCCATTTATAAAATTTCTCCACTTCCTCTGATTGGTAAATATTCATCATTTTAAATGCTCGATGTTGATAAATAGTCATTAGATTATATTCGTTTAATAAAAGTTCATTACTCATTATTTTTGAGATTTGTACTATATGTTTGCACGTAAACAGTCAATCTGTTTGAAATTCGTTAGTTGGTAGTTTCGTTTCACTTTCACTAATAATCACAATAAACTTTTCGTAATGTATTTCCAAATAATTTCTATTTCAAATACCTAACGTATACGGTTTATTTATTTTAATTTATTTATTTATAAGTAAATGATCTTATAGGCGTAATGTTTAAAAAGATTCTTTCACGAGATTTGTAAAGTTAACGATAATCACCTTACAAACGTTTAACTAGTATCTTATCGGTTTGATTTATGACCAATGACTGAATATTTAATCTTTGTTGCTTTTTGCGATGAGTGTGGAGTGGAAAATTAATACAACGTCCTTTACTAGTCTTCAGAAAAGATAATAATAGGATTGTCAAATGAATACAATAAACAGTTGATGGAATAGAAACGTGTAACAGAGTCAACAATTACATTATCCTACTAAAAATGTTATAACTTTATAGATTTTTATAGATTAAAAACCAAAAGTCAAAACAAAAAGACAAATTAAACAAGTATACCGCCTGTTCATGATTTTTACCTTTTCATCTATGCATACAGAACATCAACTAGCTTGAAAACTCTAATTTAGTATATAGACTAAAAAAGGTTCTACCCGTTTGATCTAGAAATAAGATCTGGTTAAATCGTAATATGATTTTACTGTATCAGATATATCCGTTTTAACCTATGTTTGTAATATTCTTTTGAACTTCCTACTTATGTCAATGTATTTCATAAGTATGCTTGATCTAGAGTTAATAGTAATCGAAGTAATATAAAATTTTTTACTCTATGACAACACATTTAGGGGTTCAAGGTATAAATTTGCCGTAAATAATAAATTTTTTTATTAATAGGATATAAAATATAAAAGGAAATTACAACTGCGACCAAAATTGGTGGTTGCCGACTTTTTTTCGCTGTATTGTCAGTTCAACGGTGCCATTCGATTTTAATTTTTTAGCATGTTCCTATTTAAAAAAGTTTCTTTTACAATCCGTCAAATTCTTTGATAAGTTTTTCTTCATTATCACCAATTCTGTCACTTTAAAGTGTTTTCTGATTGGTCTGCCTGTAAATAAATATTAAAAATAAATATTTTTATCATTGAGTAAAATATTAAAATCATTACCATTACTGTTTTGAATAACAATTACCGTTTTATGTTTTTCTTTTACCAACTATTTTTTTTTAATAATAAATATGTTTCTATTCAGTATAAAAATAATTCTCTAAGTGTATAAATTCCTGGACTGAAACTTTGAATTTTGTTAATAACGTGTAGGATTACTATTTACGAATAGAAATATATAAACGCCTGCAAACGTATTGTCGTAAACGTAGATTATTAATTTGTTGTAACGTACATTTTACTGGTTTTAAATATTTCTTGTATTCGTGTAGAAGATGTTGTAACAATTGGATACTGTTTCGGTTATTTAATAATTTTTGTTAATAATTGACAAATTAAAATAAAGCGAATTTATGGTTCTCACGTCCTCTTTTATTCGTTCATTTTGTAACAACTTGTAGTTCATTTAATTTGTTTTACGAAATTGTTAAATTATCTTTTCCTCTATCAAGCATAAATGCAATTCTTACAATTTCATCGAATGTCATGTAACAAAATTTTCTTAATGTTCTTCTTATTTCCTTGTCGCGAATTCCACGTATGAATTGTAAGTATGAACAATATTTTTGGGGAGCTACATATCCGCAGTTAGTATACAATTTGCGTAAATTTTCAACAAATTGTTGTGTCGTTTTTTTTTTACTATTAATATCGAATTAAGAAACGTTTTTTGTGTAAAAGTGATACATGATATGGTTGTGAGAAAAAATAATGAAACTGCTGTACGTTTTTGTTCGTATGATAMATTTAAAAGTTTTTCACCAAAGTTCAGATACCTTTAAGTGTTCGTTAATCATTGAGGACATCCGTATATTTTTTATTCTCGTAAATTAATTACTTTTATTGTATATATTTTTATTTATCATTACGAAACGGAGTATCTTCATTAATATGGAAATAATTTATTTTAAAATATCCCTTCAAATAATATACAACATCGATTTTGTAAGAAAAAAATATCATTTAAAGTTACACTACAAAAAGTGTTTGGTGTTCATTGGTCAATAAGAAACGAAAGGTTCTACAAAAAACAATTAGGCACGTTTTCTATTTATGTAATAATAATAAAAAGAAGCTATTTTGTTAAATGGATAATGAGTGCATGGGATTCAAATAAGAAGATATTAGAAAGAGTTCTTTGTTATCTCAGAAAATTAAATCCTACAAAAAAGCACTCCAATAAATGGTTTGATGYCGTGGAGCTAATGGTGGATATATGCTTAGAGTAAAACATAATAGAAGAAGTTATATCTTTATAAATATACTGGACTTTTCAGTTTTCAATTATGTACGGTCTCATGTAGAACCTGACAACCCTTTCAGTATTCTATACGAAATGCTCATATCTATATTATAGAAAGAATATTCCCTCTATGGTAAATCTCAATCGTTAATGTCTCGTTTTACATTTCGTGATCAGTTGAAAGAAGAATCCATAGAAATCTACTACTACACTTTCAAAAAGTTTATTTATAAGATAGACAATAGTTCTGATGCAAAATCGAACTTACTGTTTCGATTCAAGTATGGATTACAAAGAAGGAAATATGTAAACATTTACTAGAAACACCTAATTTAAAAATTTATAGTGCAATGGTAATAGCTATGAAAATTGAATTTATAAAGCAGTCTTCACTAATGAATAATTACGAAGATAAGTGATTTCATCTACTTCATAAATTAAAAAAGGAAGAAAAACGCGAAGGTCAAACGAGTAGTCCTTAAAATGAGATTTGAGAAAAGATTGTTTAAAAATCATTAGTGAATATTGTATTATTACGAAATATTCTGTTAGAACAAAGAGTATTKAAAATAAGTAGAAATTATATATTTATTATTTTAAAGAATATTGTCTTCGTTTAAACAACCATAKAAGTCTAKGTKAAAAGAAGAAATTTTATATAAAAGTTTTATTATCAACCGTACAAATAAATATTTAAAACATTATTTTATAGAAACAATATTTTATTTTATATAAATTCTGATATTGTAAGCATAAAAACTTGTTCTTGACATTTAAGTTTTCTAATATAAGACAAAAGTGTATAATTTTATTGATTTCTCAGAATAATAGAAGATAGAAGATACTTTATTTTCTGAAAGATTTCATTATTCACCATTATATTAAAAATATCGAGCATTTTATGATTAGGTATCCCGGCAACAGACGCTACATACTCAAAATCGTTTAACCACTGATAAAACAAACCGCTTTTTAAATTGCAAGGTTTTAATATTGAACGAACTTGACCTAATTGAAAAACAAATATGCGATCAATTTCGTCTAACGAATACTCGTTCCTAATCATTTTTGAAACGATAAATGCTTCTTTTTATTTCTTATCGCACGTAAATAATAAAATCTATTGGTAGTCAATTGCTTCTCGTTGTTTGTTTATTTCAAATTTACCAAAAACCACATAGAATACACTTTTCATAATATATCTCGAAAAAGATTCCTTTATTGAACATTCGTATAATCTATATATTTTCTAATATAGTTTTTCTCACATTTATAAAGAAGCGAAGTATCTTATTGTCGTAATGTAGATAAAAAATTGTGTCATAAAAACGATAATTGTTAAAAATATTGAACAGACAACAATATAACTAATATGTTAACGGTCTAACGTGTGCTTAACGACTAAACTATTCAAAATTTATTGATGTTAAATAGAAACAAAGACGAGAATATTTTTAACGCCCTTCATAAGTTCGTGAAAGTTATAATAATTTAATTGATTATATAAACAGGATGGAAAAGATTTTACCAATATAGTTTTAGGACTGATAGAATATGTTTCTATTTCGTCAGATCATTCGAGTAACTTCTCTATAAATTGACTCTTTTGTAGTTTCTCTTCTTTCCAACGACCGCGTACACATACTTAAAATAGCACACACACACACATATACACTCGTATCCTTGATATCTAATAAAACAGAGATTAACTATAGATGTTCTAGTATTGTAATATTCTGTGATTAATTAATTATTATTTTTTGAATTATTTTAAATTTTAATTGTAGCAAATTTTCGATTCATTGATTCTGTTTCTTATGTTTATTTTTGACTAGCCGATAGTTCATTTAAGCTCGATTATTAATCTTGCAAATTAGTTTCTTTTATATTAAATTCAATAGCCCATACTACCATTTCTTCGAATGATAGGTCAGATTTGTCATTTAATTGAATTCTAGTATTGTCGTCGCGTATTCCACTAACGAATTGTTTGCGCAAGCATTCTATAATGCCAGTTTTAAAATAGTACCTATTAAGCAATTTTCGTAAAGAAACGGCATATTTTTCTATTGACTCTACTGTATATTGTTTTCGAGATGTAAAACGTTGTTTATTGACAGCAACTTCATGGGAAGAATAAAAATAAAGAAGGTAAAAATCTATTATTCTTTCGTATGAAAGTTTAGAGAAGTTTATATAAGAATATTTTTCCTGCACAGACGTATGGATATCTATATCTACCATTCTATAGAACAATTCGGTCATTTTATTATCTGGCACTTCGATTGTGTCTGCTAAATATTCAAATCTATTTAACCAAACATAAAATTGACCTTCTTTATCTTCATTGTAACAATTAATCGCTAATATGATTTGATTTAGATAATACGTTATAAGATTAATTTTTTCAAATTTAACAGCCTCTGCGACCAACTGATAGTACGATAAGCTAGGATTTTCTGTCAAAACAGTTTCTATATAATTCTCACGTAATAACTGATCGTACAATAAGCTAGAATTTTCTTTCAAATAAATTTTTATATCATTCTCACGTAATCCACTAATGAATTGTTTATACAGTATATCTGGCCTGTTTTCTGCGCAATTACATTTTACAAATATTCTTTTCAAATTATTAAAATATTTTTCTATCGTCTCGTGCTCGTATTGAATACGAGCTATAAAACGACTTCGATGAAAATTAACTTCATCGGAAGACATATAAATAGAAATGTATAGATTTATTAATTTATCGTACGAAAGCTCGGAGAAGTTAATAAAAGAGTAAGTTATCCTTACGATCGTATGGACATCGTCATGCACCATCTTATTGAAAATTTCAATTACCATATCATCTGGTATCACTAAAATACTTTCTACGAACTCAAATTTATTTAACCACAGATTAAATTCACCTGCATATTTTGGATGGTAGATATTAATTTTTGAAAAAGCTTCATCCAATAAAACAGTTTTTACAGCATCTCTTTTCATTTTAATAGCAGTGTGTAACGTTTCTTGGAACGATAATCCAGACATATTTATCAAATTAGCTTTTATTTGATCGTCTCTTAATCCCTTACTGAAATTTTCGCATAATCTTTCTTCTGGGAAATTTGTATTATCGCACTTGTTATATATTTTTCTTAAATTATCGGCATATTCCTCTATCGTTTCTCGTTCATATTGATCTCGATACAAGAAACGTTGTTTGTTTAAATCAATATCCGCGAAAGGAAAAAAATAAGTAAAGAAAAATTTGGTTGTGTCAACGTATGAAAGATTAGAGAAGTTTATAGAAGAATAAGTCTTCTGCACAGACAAATGGAGATCATGATCCACCATCTTATAGAACAATTCCAGCATTTTTATATCTGGTACCTTTATCTTATCTGCTACATATTCAAATTTATTTAACCAAACATAAAAATGGCCTTCTTTTTCTTGATTGTAACTATTAATTATTAATAGCGCTTGATCTGAATAATACGTTATTAGATTTACTTTTTTAAATTCAATGGCATTTACTAACATTTCACTGAATGATAAGTTAGTACTTTTACGTAAATGAATTCTTATTTCATTTTCGCGTAGTCCATTAAAGAATTTTTCACACAATTTGTCATCTTTGATGTTTTCATAATCGCACTTATTATATATTTTTAATAATTTTATAGCGTAATTTCTTATCGGCTCTCGCTCGTATTGATTTCGACTATAAAAGCGATTTTGGTATCCAGTTTTACGACTAAAATAAAAATAACATAGATAATTGTCTATTATTTCGTCGTATGAATATTCAGAGATTTTTAGAATAAATATAGTCTGCTTAATTCTCTCCTGGACATCATTATCTATCATTTTCTCGAAGAATTCAATCATTCTTGTATTTGGTACACCGATAATATCTGCTACAAATTCAAACCTATTTATCCACTCATGAAATTTCTCCACTTCCTCTGATTGATAAATGTTCATCATTCTAAGTGCTCGATGTTGATAAATAGTTATTAGATTATAATCGTTTAATAAAAGTTCAGTACTCATTATTTTTGAGATTTGTACTATTTGTTTGCTCGTAACCAGTTAATCTGTTTGAAATTCGTTAGTTGGTACTTTCGTTTCACTTTCACTAATAATCACAATAAACTTTTCGTAATGTATTTCCAAAGGATTTCTATTTCAAATACCTAACATATACGGTTTATTTATTTTAATTTATTTATTTATAAGTAAATGATCTTATAGGCGTAATGTTTAAAAAGATTCTTTCAAGAGATTTGTAAAGTTAACGATAATCACCTTACAAAAGTTTAACAAATATCTTATCGGTTTGACTTATGGCCAATGACTGAATATTTAAACTTTGTTGCTTTTGGCAAAGAGTGTGAAGAGGGAAATTAATTCAACGTCCTTTATTAGTCTTCAGAAAAGATAATAATAAGATTGTCAAATGAACACAATAAACAGTTGATGGAATAGAAACGTGTAACAGAGTCAACAATTACATTATCCTACTAAAAATGTTATAACTTTATAGATTTTTATAGCATAAAAACCAAAAGTCAAAACAAAAAGACAAATTAAACAAGTATCCCGCCTGTTCATGATTTTTACCTTTTCATCTATACATACAGAACATCAACTAGCTTGAAAACTCTAATTTAGTATGTAGACTTAAAAAAGGTTCTACCCGTTTGATCTAGAAATAAGATCTGGTTAAATCGTAATATGATTATACTGTATCAGATATATCCGTTTACACTTATTTTTCTAATATTCTTTGGAACTTCCAACTTATGTCAATGTATTTCATAAGTAAAAATTACTTATAATTCTTGCTAAGAGAATTCATTGTGGATATTCCATTATTAAAAGTAAAAAAGAATTTATTTGTGATTCAAGAGGGTAAGTAACAGCTTCTATTGGGATTGAAGAAACTGGAACTTTTAGTTGAAACGTACTGTTCCAATTAGAGCCGTACTTTATACAATATTTTGGAGATTGGAAAGTTTTTAGCAGTGTCTAATAAAAGTAGAGTCTTTTGTTTCTTCTAGTTGAGCCTGTTGCGTATCCTACGCAACGAGTAAGTAGGGTGTGCGTCGGGACTTGAACGGCCCTGCTGAAGCGTGAGACAAGTGCGACAATGAAGCATCTTAGTTTTAGCGATAACCAAGGGAGCGCCAATCTTTGTAAGGGCTTCCTCTTTCTCCTAGTTCGCGCTCTTCCACCACATTTAGTACGTTAATCATATGCATCGGCAGCTGCGTTATCTGTCTTTTCGGCGGTTGGTCCGGCGTTGCATCGTTTTTTTTGATTAAACCTGGCGTGTTCTCTCGTCTGGTGTCATTCTGATTCGGATCCTTATTCTGGTCTGAACAAGAGACTTGCGAGTGATTACATCGATGAGAACTAATCTCTTGCTGGACTTTATATCATCGAAATACGGCCAGCGACAAAGGACAAAGCAATTCTACAACGTGGTCAGAATTATTCTCCGTTTTTACACACGTATATCATCAACCGATAACTGCTGATAAGCACGATAGCTGTAAAGCAATTATCGCTTTTTTACGGATTCATCGTGTACACTTTAACCAAGGTTTTTATGCTGCAAGGCTTTTCCTTCACGAGCCAAATTAAGTGTACTATTTAATACTGACTGGGTTCAAAAATATTGGCTTCATTTGTAATTATTCTTCTATTATTTCCAACTAATATAAAATCTCAATTCACAGGTGACGGCATTTTCGTTCACGATATAAAGCAATGGAGTACCGATCAAGGCGTTGGTTGTCAACAGAGCCGATGAGTTAAATTTAAGTCCCAAAACCGAACTATATTGCAGCAATGCTTGTCGTCTGATTCTTTAATTTTTAAAATATACATTTTTTGAGTTACATTGATTTTGTCTTCTGCAGACGTAGAAAAATAAAACGTTTTTGTGGCCATAATAATAAATTTAATAGTATTGTCAAATAAATCAAATTCTTTTAAACTTATTCTTGTTTATTTTATTAATTATTTTTTATATCAAAAATTCATCTCTACATTGTAGTATAAGGTACAAATATATTATAATAATAGATATATTGTCTTGATTTTAATTATTTTGTTATTATTATAATAGTATGTATATATAAAAGTAGTATATAATCATTTGAAATTTAAAAAGCTTTTTGCTTCTTTAATGTTTTTACTCATATTTAAGGATAAATACAATTTTAGAATTTCGTATTATTTTTAATACAAAATCTGAGCTTATTCTTTTAACTAATATATTTAAAACAACTCTATCACAAACTCAAAAATATGTCGAAGTGAGAAATGTTTATAAAAATCTCTTAAAATATAAGGCACTTATAAATTATTTTGTAGCTAGATGTACAAAATTTTTTATGCTATGTAGGTAAACATTTTATAAAACAAAAAACGACGTTCAATGTTTTACGGTTCCTACATTATTTTCATTATGCATTTCATTAAATAACTKTTAAAAATACCTTAAATAAATTCTGAAACATTATATTCTAATCATAGCGATTTATTTTTAAAAAGATTACATGTAAGTAATAATGGGTAAGAGAATTAAATCAATTCTTTAGAATTATTTCCAGAGAAACTATTATGAAAAAAGTGGAAATATTCTTTAATTTAAAGGTATATGTCATATTATTTTGCATAAATTTTACGTTAGCATAATCTCAATTTAGATAAAAATTAATTATTTCGAAGCGATAAATGCTTCTTTTTATTTCTTATCGCACGTAAATAATAAAATCTATTTGCAGTCAATTGTTTCTCGTTGTTTGTTTATTTCAAATTTACCAATTACTACATTCAATACACTTTTCATAATATATCTCGAAAAGGATTTCTTTATCGAACATTCGTATAAGTTATATATTTTCTAATATAGTTTTTGTCACATTTATAAAGAAGCGAAGTATCTTATTGTCGTAATGTAGATAAAAAATTGTGTCATAAAAACGATAATTGTAAAAAATAATGAACAGACAACAATATAACTGATATGTTAACGGTCTAACGTGTGCTTAACGACTAAACTATTTAAACTTTATTAATGTTAAATAGAAACAAAGACGAGAATATTTTCAGAGCCCTTTATAAGTTCTTGAAAGTGACATTAATATAAGTGATTATATAAACAGGATGTAAAAGATTTTACCAATATATTTTCAGGACTAATAGAATACGTTTCTATTTCGTCAGGTCATTCGAGTAAACTCTCTTTAAATTGACTCTGCAGTAGTTTTCTTCTTTCCAACCACCACGTACACATACTAATGATAGCGCATAAACACACATACACACTCGTATTCTTGATATATAATTTAACAGAGAATAACTTAGAGGTTTTAGTAATGTAAGATTATTTGATTAATTAATTATTTTTTTTGAATTATTTCAAATTTAAATTTGAGGCAAATTTTGGTTTCATTGATTTTGTCTCATTTCTTGATTTTTTACTGGCGGATAGTTCATTTAAGCTCGATTATAAACCTTGCGAATTAATTTCTTTTATATTAAATTCAATAGCCCATACTACTATTTGTTCGAATGATAGGTTAGATATTTCATTTAATTGAGTACTAGCATTCTCGTCGCGCATTCCACTAATGAATGTTTTGCGCAAGTTTTCAGTATTGTAAAAATACTTATTATGCAATTTTTTTAAACAAACGGCATGTTTTTCTATCGACTCTACTATAAACTGTTTTCGAGACCAAAAACGTTGTTTATCGACACCAACTTCATGGGAAGAATAAAAATAAAGAAGGTAATAATCTATCATTTTTTCGAATAAAAGTTTAGAAAAGTCTATAGAAAAATAAGTCTTTTGTACAGACGTGTGGACATCTTTATCTACCATTTTATAGAAAAATTCGATCATTTTATTATCTGGTACCTCGATCTTATCTGCAACATATTCAAATTTATTTTATCAAACATAAAAATGGCCTTCTTTTCTTTGATTGTATCTATTAATTATTAATAGCGCTTGATCTAGATAATACGTAATTAGATTTACTTTTCCAAATTCAATCGCTTTTGCTACCATTTCACCGAACGATTAGCTAGTACTTTTCCATAAATGAATTCGTATAAGATCTTCGCGTAGTCCATCAAAGAATTTTTCACACAATTTGTCATCTATGATGATTCCATAATCGCACCAATTACATATTTTTAATAATCTAAAAGCATAACTGGTTATCGACTCTTATTCGTATTGATGTCGAATATTAAAGCGACTTTGGTATCTAATTTGACGACTTAAATATAAAAAAAAAAGATAATTGTCTATTATTTCGTCGTATGAAAGTTCAGAGAAATTTACAAAATATAAAGTCTGTTTAATTCTCATCCTGGCATCATTATCTACCATTTCTCGAAGAATTCAATCATCATTGTATCTGGTACACCGATAATATCTGCTACAAATTCAAACATATTTATCCATTTATAAAATTTCTCCACTTCCTCTGATTGGTAAATACTCATCATTTTAAATGCTCGATGTTGATAAATAGTCATTAGATTATATTCGTTTAATAAAAGTTCATTACTCATTATTTTTGAGATTTGTATTATTTATTTGCACGTAAACAGTCAATCTGTTTGAAATTCGTTAGTTGGTACTTTCGTTTCACTTTCACTTATAATCACAATAAACTTTTCGTAATGTATTTCCAAAGGATTTCTATTTCGAATGTCTAACGTATACGTTTTATTTATTTTATTATATTTATTTATAAGTAAATGATGTGATTGTCGTAATATATAAAAAATTCTTTCAAGGAATCTCCAAAGTTAACGATAATTAATTTACAAAAGTTTAACTAATATCTTATTTGTTTGACTTATGGCCAATGACTGAATATTTAAACTTTGTTGCTTTTTGCGATGAGTGTGGAGTGGGAAATTAATTCAACGTCCTTTATTAGTCTTCAGCAAAGATTATAATAAGATTGTCAAATGAACACAATAAACAGTTGATGGAATATAAACGTGTAACAGAGTCAACAATTACATTATCCTTCTAAACATGTTATAACTTTATAGATTTTTATAGATTATAAACCGAAAGTCAAAACAAAAAGACAAATTAAACAAGTATCCCGCCTGCTCATGATTTTTATCTTTTCATCTATGCATACAGAACATCAAATAGCTTAAAAACTCTAATTTAGTATGTAGACTTAACAAACATTCTACCCTTTGGATCTAGAAATAAGATCTGGTTAAATCATAATATGATTATACTGTATCAGATATATCCGTTTACACTTTTCTTTGTTATATTCTTTTGAACTTTCAACTTATGTCAATGTATTTCATAAGTATGCTTGATTTAGAGTTAATAGTAATCGAAGTAATATGAAATTTTGTACTATATGACAACACATTTAGGGATTTATGGAACATAATAGTCGTAAATAATAAATTATTTTTATTATTAGGATATAAAATATAAAAGGAAATTACAACTTCGACCAAAATTGGTGGTTGCCGACTTTTTTTTCTGTATCGTCAGTTCAACGGTGCCATTCGATTTTAATTTTTTATTATGTTCCTATTTAGAAAAGTTTCTTTTACAATCCGTAAATTTCTTTGATAAGTATTTCTTCATTATCACCAATTCTGTCACTTTAAAGTGTTTTCTGATTGGTCTGCCTGTAAATAAATATTAAAAATAAATATTTTTATCATTGAGTGAAAAAAAATCATTACCATTACTGTTTTGAATAACAATTACCTTTTTATGTTTTTCTTTTAAAAACTATTTTTTTTTAATAATAAATATGTTTCTATTCAGTAYAAAAATAATTCTCTAAGTGTATAAATTCCAGGACTGAAACTTTCAATTTTGTTAATAACGTGTAGGATTACTATTTACGAATAGAAATATATACACGCCGGCAAACGTATTGTCGCAAACGTAGATTATTWATTTGTTGTAACGTACATTTTACTGGTTTTAAATATTTCTTGTATTCGTGTAGAAGATGTTGTAACAATTGGATACTGCCTCAGTTATTTAATAATTTTTCTTAATAATTGACAAATTAAAATAAAGCGAATTTATGGTTCTCTCGTTCTGTTTTTTCGTTCATTTTTTAACAACCTGTAGATAATTTAATTTGTTTTACGAAATTGTTAAATTATCTTTTCCCCAATCAAGCATAAATGCAATTCTTACAAATTCATCGAATGTCATGTAACAAAATTTTCCTAATGTTCTTCTTATTTCCTTGTCGCGAATTCCACGTATGAATTGTAAGTATAAACAATATTTTTGGGGATCTACATATCCGCAGTGAGTATACAATTTGCGTAAATTTTCAACAAATTGTTGTATCGTTTCATATTCATATTAATATCGAATTAAGAAACGTTTTTTGTGTAAAAGTGATATATGATATGGTTGTGAGAAAAAATAATGAAACTGCTGCACCTTTTTGTTCGTATGATAAATTTAAAAGTTTTTCATCAAAGTTCAGATACCTTTAAGTGTTCGTTAATCATTGAGGATATCCGTATATTTTTTATTCTCGTAAATTTATTACTTTTATTGTACATATTTTTATTCATAATTACAAAACGGAGTATCTTCATTAATATGGAAATAATTTATTTTAAAATATCCCTTCAAATAATATACAACATCGATTTTGTAAGAAAAAAATATCATTTAAAGTTACACTACAAAAAGTGTTTGGTGTTCATTGGTCAATAAGAAACGAAAGGTTCTACAAAAAACAATTAGGCACGTTTTCTATTTATGTWATAATAATAAAAAGAAGCTATTTTGTTAAATGGATAATGAGTGCATGGGATTCAAATAAGAAGATATTAGAAAGAGTTCTTTGTTATCTCAGAAAATTAAATCCTACAAAAAAGCACTCCAATAAATGGTTTGATGTCGTGGAGCTAATGGTGGATATATGCTTAGAGTAAAACATAATAGAAGAAGTTATATCTTTATAAATATACTGGACTTTTCAGTTTTCAATTATGTACGGTCTCATGTAGAACCTGACAACCCTTTCAGTATTCTATACGAAATGCTCATATCTATATTATAGAAAGAATATTCCCTCTATGGTAAATCTCAATCGTTAATGTCTCGTTTTACATTTCGTGATCAGTTGAAAGAAGAATCCATAGAAATCTACTACTACACTTTCAAAAAGTTTATTTATAAGATAGACAATAGTTCTGATGCAAAATCGAACTTACTGTTTCGATTCAAGTATGGATTACAAAGAAGGAAATATGTAAACATTTACTAGAAACACCTAATTTAAAAATTTATAGTGCAATGGTAATAGCTATGAAAATTGAATTTATAAAGCAGTCTTCACTAATGAATA
>NW_014569820.1:145817-149447 GCF_001313835.1 Polistes canadensis
TATAAAAGTTTTATTATCAACCGTACAAATAAATATTTAAAACATTATTTTATAGAAACAATATTTTATTTTATATAAATACTGATAATTAAGATTTTGATTGTTTTTTGAAAGCATAAAAACTTGTTCTTGACATTAAAGTTTTCTAATATAAGACAAAAGTTTATAATTTTATTGATTTCTCAGAATAATAGAAGATAGAAGATACTTTATTTTCTGAAAGATTTCATTATTCACCATTATATTAAAAATATCGAGGATTTTATGATTAGGTATCCCGACAACAGACGCTACATACTCAAAATCGTTTAACCACTGATAAAACAAACCGCTTTTTAAATTGCCAGGTTTTAACATTGAACGAACTTGACCTAATTGAAAAACAAATATGCGATCAATTTCGTCTAACGAATACTCGTCCCTAATCATTTTTGAAACGATAAATGCTTCTTTTTATTTCTTATCGCACGTAAATAATAAAATCTATTGGTAGTCAATTGTTTCTCGTTGTTTGTTTATTTCAAATTTACCAAAAACCACACAGAATACACTTTTCATAATATATCTCGAAAAGAATTTCTTTATTGAACATTCGTATAAATTATATATTTTCTAATATAGTTTTTCTCACATTTATAAAGAAGCGAAGTAACTTATTGTCGTAATGTAGATTAAAAATTGTGTCATAAAAACCACAATTGATAAAAATAATGAACAGACAACAATATAACTGATATGTTAACAATCTAACGTGTGCTTAACGACTAAACTATTTAAACTGTATTGATGTTAAATAGAAACAAAGACGAGAATATTTTCACAGCCCTTCATAAGTTCTTGAAAGTGATAATAATATAAGTGATTATATAAACAGGATGTAAAAGATTTTACCAATATATTTTCAGGACTAATAGAATACGTTTCTATTTCGTCAGATCATTCGAGTAACTTCTCTATAAATTGACTCTTTTGTAGTTTCTTTTCTTTCCAACGACCGCGTACACATACTTAAGATAGCACACACACACACATATACACTCGTATCCTTGATATCTAATAAAACAGAGATTAACTATGTTCTAGTAATGTAAAATTCTTTGAATAATTAATTATTATTTTCTGAATTATTTTAAATTTTAATTGTAGCAAATTTTCGGTTTATTGATTCCGTTTCGTGTGTTTATTTTTTACTAGCTGATAGTTAATTTAAGCTTGATTATTAATTTGGCAAGTAAATTTCTTTTATATTAAATTCAATAGCCCATACTACCATTTGATCGAATGATAGGTCAGATCTTATAATTAATTGAGTTCTAGTATCCTCGTCGCGTATTCCACTAATGAATATTTGGCGCAAGCATTCTATGATGCTAGTTTTAAAATAGTACTTATCACGTAATTTTCGTAAAGAAACGGCATAATTTTCTATTGACTCTACTATATATTGTTTTCGAGATGTTAAACGTTGTTTATATACATCAACTTCACGGGAAGGATGAAAATAAAGAAGGTAAAAATCTATTGTTCTTTCGTATGAAAGTTTAGAGAAGTCTATATAAGAATAACTCTTCTGCACAGCCGTATGGATATCTTTATCTACCATTTTATAGAACAATTCGGTCATTTTATTATCTGGCACTTCGATTAGGKCTGCTAAATATTCAAATCTATTTAACCAAACATAAAAAAGACCTTGTTTATCTTGATTGTAACTACTAGTCGCTAATATGATTTGATTTAGATAATACGTTATAAGATTAATTTTTTCAAATTTAACAGCCTCTGCGACCAATTGATCGTACGTTAAACTAGGATTTTTTTTCAAATAAGTTTTTATATCATTCTCATGTAATCCATTAATGAATTGTCTATACAGTATATCTGTCGTGTTTTCTGCGTACTTACATTTGTCAATTATTCTTTTCAAATTATTAAAATAATTTTCTATCTTCTCGTGTTCGTATTGAATACGAGCCAAAAAACGACTTCGATGAAAAAGTACTTCATTGGTAGTTATAAAAAAAGAAATATATAGATTTACTAATTTATCGTACGAAAGCTCGGAGAGGTTAATAGAAGGGTAAGTTTTCTTTACGGACGTATGGATATCGTCATGCACCATCTTATTGAAAACTTCAATTATCACATCTTCTGGTATCACTAAAATACTAGCTACGTACTCAAATCTATTTAACCACTGATGAAATTCACCTGCATATTCTGGATGGTAGATTATTATCTTTGAAAAAGCTTCTTCCAATAAAACACTTTTTCTAGCATCTCTTCTCATTTTAATAGCAGTGCGGAACTTTTCTTGGAAAGATAATCCAGACATTTTTGTCAAATAATCTTTTATATGATCGTCTCTTAGTCCTTTACTGAAAATTTCGCATAATCTTTCTTCTGGGAAATTTGTATTATCACACTTGTTATATAATTTTCTTAAATTATCGGCATATTCCTCTATCGTTTCTTGTGCATATTGATTTCGACACAAGAAACGTTGTTTGTTTAAATCAATATTGGCGTAAGGAAAAAAAAAAAGAAAGAAAAATTTGGTTGTGACAACGTATGAAAGATTAGAGAAGTCTATAGAAGAATAAGTCTTCCGCACAGACAATTGGAGATCATGATCCACCATCTTATAGAACAATTGAAGCATTTTTATATCTGGCACCTTTATCTTATCTGCTACATATTCAAATTTATTTAACCAAACATAAAAATAGCCTTCTTTTTCTTGATTGTAACTATTAATTATTAATAGCGCTTGATCTGAATAATACGTTATTAGATTTACTTTTTCAAATTCCATAGCCTTTTCTAACATTTTACTGAATGAGCAACCACATTTACGTAAATGAATTCTTATAAGATTTTCGCGTAGTCCATTATAGAATTTGTCACACAATATGTCATCTCTGATGTTACTATAATCGCACTTATTAAATATTTTTAATAATCTAAAACCATAATTTTCTATCTTCTCGTTTTCGTATTGATTTCGAATCTTAAAGCGGTTTTGGTATCCAGTTTTACGACTAAAATAAAAAAAATGAAGATAAGTGTCTATTATTTCGTCGTATGAATATTCAGACATTTTTAGAATAAATAAAGTCTGCTTAATTTCCTCCTGGACTTTTTTATCTACCATTTTCTCGAAGAATTCAATCATACTTTTATTTGGTACACCGATAATATCTGCTACAAATTCAAACCTATTTATCCACACATAAAATTTTTCCTCTTCCTCTGATTTGTAAATATTCATCATTCTAATTGCTCGATCYTTATAAATAGTTATAAGATTATATTCTTTTAATAAACGTTCATTACTCATTGTTTTTGAGATTTKTATTATTTATTTGCACGTAAACAGTCAATCTGTTTGAAATTCGTTAGTTGGTACTTTCGTTTCACTTTCACTAATAATCACAATAAACTTTTCGTAATGTATTTCCAAAGGATTTCTATTTCTAATATCTTATGTATACGTTTTATATTTTTTATTATATTTATTTATAAGTAAATGATGTGATTGTCGTAATGTATAAATAGATTCTTTCAAGAAACCTCCAAAGGTAACGATAATTAACTTACAAAAGTTTAACTAATATCTTATCGGTTTGA
>NW_014569820.1:153042-157542 GCF_001313835.1 Polistes canadensis
TATTATCAACCGTACAAATAAATATTTAAAACATTATTTTATAGAAACAATATTTTATTTTATATAAATACTGATAATTAAGATCTTGATTGTTTTTTGTAAGCATAAAAACTTGTTCTTGACATTAAAGTTTTCTAATGGAAGACGAAAATGAATAATTCTRTTGATTTCTCAGAATAATAGAAGATAGAAGATACTTTATTTTCYGAAAGATTTCATTATTCACCATTATATTGAAGAAATCGAGCATTTTATGATTAGGTATCCCGACAACAGACTCAAAATCGTTTATCCACTGATAAAAAAACCGCATTTCAAATTGCAAGGTTTTAACATTGAATGAACTTGACCTAATTGAAAAACAAATATGCGATCAATTTTGTCTAACGAATACTCGTTCCTAATCATTTTCGAAACGATAAATGCTTCTTTTTATTTCTTATCGCACGTAAATAATAAAATCTATTTGCAGTCAATTGTTTCTCGTTGTTTGTTTATTTTAAATTTACCAATAACCACATAAATACACTTTTCGCAATGTATCTCGAGAAGGATTTCATTTTCGAACACGCGTATAAGTAATATATTTTCTAATAAATTTTTTTACAATTATATATAGGAGCGAAGTATCTTAATGTGACGTAATGTAGATTAAAAATTGTTTCATTAACGCCATATTTGTTAAAAATAATGAACAGACAATAATATAACTGTTATGTTAACAGTCTAACTTCAGCATGACGACTAATCTATTTAAACTTTATTGAWATTAGCTAAAAACAAAGACAAGAATATTTTCAGCGCCCTTCATAAGTTCTTGAAAGTGATATTAATATAAGTGAATATATAAACAGGATGTAAAAGATTTTACCAATATAGTTTTAGGACTGATAGAATATGTTTCTATTTCGTCAGGTCATTCGAGTAAACTATCTTTAAATTGACTCTTTTGAAGTTTCTTTTCTTTCCAACCACCGCGTACACATACTTAAGTTAGCACACACACACACATATACACTTGTATCCTTGATATCTAATAAAACAGAGATTACCTATAGATGTTCTAGTTATGTGAAATTCTGTGAATAATTAATTATTATTTTTTGAATTATTTTAAATTTTAATAGTAGCAAATTTTCGATTCATTGATTCTATTTCTTATGTTTATTTTTTATTAGCCGATAGTTAATTTAAGCTTGATTACAATTTGGCAAATTAGTTTCTTTTATATTAAATTCAATAGCCCATACTACCATTTGATTGAATGATAGGTCAGATCTTATAATTAATTGAGTTCTAGTATGCTCGTCGCGTATTCCACTAATGAATTGTTTGCGCAAGCATAATATGATGCTACTTTTAAAATAATACTTATTATGTAATTTTCGTAAAGAAACGGCATATTTTTCTATTGACTCTAATATATATTGTATTCGAGATGTAAAGCGTTGTTTATGTACATCAACTTCATGGGAAGAATGAAAATAAAGAAGGTAAAAATCTATTRTTCTTTCGTATGAAAGTTTAGAGAAGTCTACATAAGAATAACTCTTCTGCACAGCCGTATGGATATCTTTATCTACCATTTTATAAAACAATTCGGTCATTTTATTATCTGGCACTTCGATTAGGTCTGCTAAATATTCAAATCTATTTAACCAAACATAAAAATGACCTTGTTTATCTTGATTGTAACAATTAATCATTAATATTATTCGATTTAGATAATACGTTATAAGATTAATTTTTTCAAATTTAACAGCCTCTGCGACCAACTGATCGTACGTTAAACTAGGATTTTTTTTCAGATAAGTTTTTATATCATTCTCACGTAATCCACTAATGAATTGTTTATACAGTATATCTGTCGTATTTTCTTCGTACTTACATTTGTCAATTATTTTTTTCAAATTATTAAAATAATTTTCTATCTTCTCGTGTTCGTATTGAATACGAGCCAAAAAACGACTTTGATGAAAATTAACTTCATTGGAAGTTATAAAAATAGAAATGTATAGATTTACTAATCTATCGTACGAAAGCTCGGAGAGGTTAATAAGGGGGTAAGTGGTCTTTACAGACGTATGGACATCGTCATGCACCATCATATTGAAAATTTCAATTACCATATCATTTGGTATCACTAAAATACTTTCTACGAACTCAAATTTATTTAACCACAGATTAAATTCACCTGCATATCTTGGATGGTAGATATTAATCTTTGAAAAAACTTCTTCCCATAAAACACTTTTTGCAGTATCTCTTCTCATTTTAATAGCAGTGCGGAACGTTTCTTGGAAAGATAATCCAGACATTTTTGTCAAATAAGCTTTTATATGATCGTCTCTTAGTCCTTTACTGAAAATCTCGCATAATCTTTCTTCTGGGAAATTTGTATTATCACACTTGTTATATAATTTTCTTAAATTATCGGCATATTCCTCTATCGTTTCTCCTTTATATTGATTTCGATACAGAAAACGTTCCTTGTTTAAATCATTTTCAGATGAAGAAAGAAAATAATTAAAGTAAATTTCTGTTATCTCATCGTATGAAAAACTACAGAAGTATGTTAAAGCATATTTTGTCTGCACAGACAAATGGATTTCATAATCCACCATCCTAAAGAACAATTTAAGCATTTTATTTTCTGGTACCTCGAGCTTATCTGCTACATATTCAAATTTATTTAACCAAACAGAAAAATGGCCTTGTTCTTCTTGATTGTAACTATTAATTATTAATAGCGCTTGATCTGAATAATACCTTATTAGTTTTTTTTTTTCTAATTCCGCGGCCTTTACTAACATTTCACTGAATGATGAGCTACCACTTCTACGTAAAATAATTGTTAAACTTATTTCGCATAGTCCATTATAGAATTTTTTACACAATTTGTCATCTATGATGTTTTCATAGTCGCACTTATTATATATTTTTAATAATGCATTAGCGTAATCTACTATCTTTTCGTTTTCGTATTGACGTCGAATATTAAAGCGATTTTGGTATCCAGTTTTACGACTTAAATAAAAATAACAAAGATGCTTGTCTATTATTTCGTCGTATGGAAGTTCAGAGATATTACCAATAAATAAAATCTTCTTCATTTTATTCTGCATTTTATTATCTACCATTATCTCGAAAAATTCAATCATTTTTGTATCTGGTACACCGATAACATTTRCTACAAATTCAAAYYTATTTAWCCACTCATAAAATTTCTCCTCKYCCTCTGATWTGTAAATATTCATCATTCTAAWTGCTCGATSTTKATAAATAGTTATWAGATTATATTCKTTTAATAAAMGTTCATTACTCATTRTTTTTGARATTTGTATTATTTATTTGCACGTAAACAGTCAATCTGTTTGAAATTCGTTAGTTGGTRCTTTCGTTTCACTTTCACTAATAATCACAATAARCTTTTCGTAATGTATTTCCAAAGGATTTCTATTTCYAATATCTTATGTATACGTTTTATATTTTTTATTATATTTATTTATAAGTAAATGATGTGATTGTCGTAATGTATAAATAGATTCTTTCAAGAAACCTSCAAAGGTAACGATAATTAACTTACAAAAGTTTAACTAATATCTTATCGGTTTGACTTATGGCCAATGACTGAATATTTAAACTTTGTTGCTTTTTGCGAGGAGTGTGGAGAGGGAAATTAATTCAACGTCCTTTATTAGTTTTCAGAAAAGATAATAATAAGATTGTCAAATGAATACAATAAACAGTTGAGGGAATAGAAACGTGTAACAGAGTCAACAATTACATTATCCTACTAAAAATGTTATAACTTTATAGATTTTTATAGATTAAAAACCAAAAGTCAAAACAAAAAAACAAATTAAACAAGTATCCCGCCTGTTCATGATTTTTACCTTTTCATCTATGCATACAGAACATCAAATAGCTTGAAAACTCTAATTTAGTACGTAGACTTCAAAAAGGTTCTACCCGTTTGATCTAGAAATAAGATCTGGTTAAATCGTAATATGATTATACTGTATCAGATATATCCGTTTACACTTATTTTTATAATATTCTTTGGAACTTCCAACTTATGTCAATGTATTTCATAAGTATGCTTGATTTAAAGTTAATAGTAATCGAAGTAATATGAAATTTTTTACTCTATGACAACACATTTAGGGGTTCAAGGAATAAATTTGCAGTAAATAATAAATTATTTTTATTTATAGGATATAAAATATAAAAGGAAATTACAACTTCGACCAAAATTGGTGGTTGCCGATTTTTTTTTCTGTATCGTCAGTTCAACAGTGACATTCGATTTTAATTTTTTTACTATGTTCCTATTTAGAAAAGTTTCTTTTACAATCCGTCAATTTCCTTTATAAGTATTTCTTCATTATCACCAATTCTGTCTCTTTAAAGTGTTTTCTGATTGGTCTGCCTGTAAATAAATATTAAAAATAAATATTTTTATCATTGAGTGAAAAAAAATCATTACCATTACTGTTT
>NW_014569820.1:158192-168096 GCF_001313835.1 Polistes canadensis
TGTCATATTATTTTGCATAATTTTTACGTTTGCAAAATGAATTTAGATTAAAAATCATATCTAATGTATTTCAAAAGTCAAAAATCCTTCCTTTTTTTCTGTTATGTTATTAATTTTGAAATGTTTGATTTAGAATTATAAATTATCGAAGTAATATGTAATTTTGTACTATATGACAACACATTTAGGGATTTATGGAACATAATTGTCGTAAATAATAAATTATTTTTATTTATAGGATATAAAATAAAAACGGAAATTAGAACTTCGACCAAATTTGGTGGTTACTGATTTTTTTTTCTGTATCGTCAGTTCAACGGTGCAATACGATTATAATTTTTTAGCATGTTCCTATTTAGAAAAGTTTTTTTTACAATCTGTCAATATCTTTGATGAGTATTTCTTCATTATCGCCAATTCTGTCACTTAAAAGGGTTTCTTGACCGGTCTGTCTGTAAATAAATATTAAAAATAAATTATCTTTTCATTAAAGAAAATATTAAAGTCATTACTATTACTTTTTTGAATAACAGTTACCGTTTTTTGTTCTCCTTTTAGTAACGTTTTTTTTTTAATAACAATTTATATTTCTATTAGGTGTGAATGTAATTCTCTAAGCGTGTAAATTCCAGGACTGAAACTTTGAATCTTGTTAATAACGTGTAGGATTACTATTTACGAATAGAAATACACGCCCGCAAATATGTTGTTGCAAACGTAGATTATTCATTTGTTGTATCATACATTTCACTGGTTTTAAATACTTCTTGTACTCGTGTAGAAGATGTTGTAATAATTGGATATTGTTCCAATTATTTAATAATTTTTTTTAATTATTAACGATTTAAAATTAAGCGAATTTATGGTTCGCTCGTTCTGTTTTTTCGTTCATTTTTTAACAACCTGTAGATAATTTAATTTGTTTTACGAAATTGTTAAATTATCTTTTCTTCTATCAAGCATAAATGCAATTCTTACAATTTCATCGAATGTCATGTAACAAAATTTTCTTAATGTTCTTCTTATTTCCTTGTCGCGAATTCCACGTATGAATTGTGAGTATAAACAACATTTTCGGGGATTTACATATCCGCAGTTAATACATAATCTGCGTAAATTATGAACAAATTGTTGTATCGTTTCATATTCAATTGTTGTATCGTTTCATATTCATATTAATATCGAATTAAGAAACGTTTTTTGTGTAAAAGTGATATATGATATTGTTGTGAGAAAAAATAATGAAACTGCTGAACCTTTTTGTTCGTATAATAAATTAAAAAGTTTTCCATCAAAGTTCAAAAACCTTTCAGTGTTCGTTAATCATTGACGACATTCGTAAATTTTTTATTCTCGTTAATTTATTAATTTTATTTTACATATTTTTATTCACAATTACGACACTGAGTATCTCCATTAATACGGAAATATTTTATTTTAAAATATCCCTTCAAATAATATACAACATCGATTTTGTAAGAAAAAAATATCATTTAAAGTTACACTACAAAAAGTGTTTAGTGTTCATTGGTCAATAAGAAACGAAAGGTTCTACAAAAAACAGTTAGGCACGTTTTCTATTGACGTAATAATAATAAAAAGAAGCTATTTTGTTTAATGGATAATGAGTGCATGGGATACAAATAAGAAGATATTAGAAAGAGTTCTTTGTTATCTCAGAAAATTAAATCCTATAAAAAAGCACTTCATTAAATGGTTTGGTGCCGGGTAGCTAATTTTGAATACAATCCCAGAGTTGAACATAATAGAAGAAGTTATATCTTAATAAATTCACTGGACTCTTCAGTTTTCAATTATGTACGGTCACATGTAGAACCTGACAACCCTTTCAGTATTCTATACGAAATGCTCACATCTATATTAGAGAAAGAATATTCATCCTATGGTAAATTTCAATCGTTAATGTCTTGTTTTACATTTCGTGATCAGTTGAAAGTAGAATCCATAGAAAACTACTACTACAACAGTTTAAAAAATTTAATTATAAGTTTGACAATAGTCCGATGCAAAATCGAACTTACTGTTTCGGTTCAAGTATGGATTACAAAATGAGGAAATATGTAAACATTTACTAGAAACACCAAATTTAACCATTTATAGTGCAATGGTAATAGCCATGAAAATATAATTTATAGAGCAGTCTTCACTAATGAATAATTACGAAGATAAGTGATTTCATCTACTTCATAAATTAAAAAAGGAAGAAGAACGCGAAGGGCAAACGAGTAATCCTTAAAATGAGATTTGAGAAAAGATTGTTTAAAAATCATNAAAATGAATTTAGATTAAAAATCATATCTAATGTATTTCAAAAGTCAAAAATCCTTCTTTTTTTTTCTGTTATGTTATTAAATTAAAAATGCTTGATTTAGAATTAAAAATTATCGAAGTAATATGAAATTTTGTACTATATGACAACACATTTAGGGATTTATGGAACATAATTGTCGTAAATAATAAATTATTTTTATTTATAGGATATAAAATAAAAAAGGAAATTAGAATTTCGACCAAAATTGGTGGTTACCGATTTTTTTTTCTGTATCGTCAGTTCCACGGTGCCATACGATTATAATTTTTTAGCATGTTCCTATTTAGAAAAGTTTTTTTTACAATCTGTCAATATCTTTGATAAGTATTTCTTCATTATCGCCAATTCTGTCACTTAAAAGGGTTTCTTGACCGGTCTGTCTGTAAATAAATATTAAAAATAAATTATCTTTTCATTAAAGAAAATATTAAAATCATTGCTATTACTTTTTTGAATAACAGTTACCGTTTTTTGTTTTTCTTTTAGTAACGTTTTTTTTTTAATAACAATTTTTATTTCTATTAGGTGTGAATGTAATTCTCTAAGCGTGTAAATTCCAGGACTGAAACTTTGAATCTTGTTAATAACGTGTAGTATTACTATTTACGAATAGAAATACACGCCCGCAAATATGTTGTTGCAAACGTAGATTATTCATTTGTTGTATCATACATTTCACTGGTTTTAAATACTTCTTGTACTCGTGTAGAAGATGTTGTAATAATTGGATATTGTTTCAATTATTTAATATTTTTTCTCAATTATTGACGATTCAAAATTAAGCGAATTTATGGTTCGCTCGTTCTGTTTTATTCGTTCCTTTTTTATCAAATTGTAGTTCATTTAATTTGTTTTACGGAATTATTAAAGTATCTTTTCCTCTTTCAAGTATAATTGCTATTCTTAAAATGTCTTCGAATTTCATGTAACAAAATTTTCTTAATGTTCTTCTTATTTCCTTGTCGCGAATTCCACGTATGAATTGTGAGTATAAACAATATTTTCGGGGATTTACATATCCGCACTTAATATACAATTTGCATAAATTTTTAACATATTGTTGTATCGTTTCTTTTTCATATTGATATCGAATTAAAAAACGTTTTTTGTGTAAAAGTGATTTATGATAGGGTCTTGAGAAATTATAGTGAAACTGCTCTACCATTTGTTCGTATGATAAGTTAAAAAGTTTTCTACATGGTAGAAGATAATTTACTTTCTGAATTATTTCATTATCCACCATCATAATGAAGAAATCAAGCATTTTATGATTAGGTATCCTGACAACATACGCTACATACTCAAAATCGTTTAACCACTGATAAAACAAACCGCTTTTTAAGTTGTAAGGTTTTAACATTGAACGAGCTTGACCTAATTGAAAATCAAATATGCGATCAATTTCGTCTAACGAATACTCGTTCCTAATCATTTTCGAAACGATAAATGCTTCTTTTTATTTCTTATCGCATGTAAATAATAAAATCTATTTGCATTCAATTGTTTCTCGTTGCTTGTTTTTTCAAATTTACCAATAACCACATAAAATACACTTTTAGCAATATATCTCGAAAAGGATTTATTTATCGAACACGCGTATAAGTTATATATTTTCTAATATAGTTTTTGTCACATTTATATATAAGCGAAGTATCTTATTGTCGTAATGTAGATTAAAAATTGTGTCATAAAAACCATAATTGATAAAAATAATGAACAGACAACAATATAACTGATATGTTAACGATCTAACGTATACTTAACGACTAATCTATTTAAACTTTATTGATGTTAAATAGAAACAGAGACGAGCATATGTTCAGCGACCTCAATTAGTTCTTGAAACTGATAATAACATAATTGATTATGTAAACAGGATGTAAAAGATTTTCCTAATAGAGTTTAAGGACTGATAGAATACGTTTCTGTTTCGTCAGGTCATTCGAGTAAACTCTCTTTAAATTAACTCTTCCGTAGTTTTTTTGCTTTCCAACCACCACGTACACATACTAATGATAGCGCATAAACACACATACACACTCGTATTCTTGATATATAATTTAACAGAGAATAACTTAGAGGTTTTAGTAATGTAAGATTATTTGATTAATTAATTATTTTTTTTGAATTATTTCAAATTTAAATTTGAGGCAAATTTTGGTTTCATTGATTTTGTCTCATTTCTTGATTTTTTACTGGCGGATAGTTCATTTAAGCTCGATTATAAACCTTGCGAATTAATTTCTTTTATATTAAATTCAATAACCCTAACGCTACCATTTTTTCAAATGATAATGTAAAAGTTTTAATTAAATGAGTTCTTATATAGTATAGTATTTGAAAGAAGATTGATGAAAACCCGATGGTTGGCCTGTTTTCAATCGAGTAAAGATGCAGAAATATTTGTAGTAATGAATCAGAAAACTGATCGAATTATAATCTGTCTTATTCTTGCTATCTGACCTTTTTCTGAGTAGTGACACTTAAATAACACGTTACAAAATATTCCAATATCAGAAATTTTTATAAGTTTATTAATTAATGATGTTGTCACGCAGAGAAGAAATGTTTGTTTTTCTTTTGTCCCACGATCGAATTTAAAATATGCAATGAACTTTTTATTTTGTGTGTCCTCATTAGTATATATATATTATTAATTCTACTAAGGTCAAATGTGTAAAACGATGAATATTTTCCCCTCTCCATTCCAATCTAAATACAATAAAGTTTAAACTGTGAGTCGTTGAACATACGTTAAACTGTTAAGATGTTAGTTATACAATTACATGTTTAATCTGGTTAACATTTATATTTATAGAAAATAATTTGTAATATTCGTTACGACACAAAGATCGGTTTCTTCTACATAAATGACAAAAATATCATAGAAAATATAAAACGTATACGTGTTATTAAAAGAAAATTATTTTGTATTATATTAGGAAAAGTGTATACTTGTTATTGGTAAAAGAGAAAAACAACATCCGAACAAAGAAATTTCAAAAGATTATCTATTTATGTAGAATAAATAACAAATAAGTTTTTCATTATTGAAAATGACGAACAACGCGGATTCACTTAACAAAGAAGTTCAAATGAGTTATTATCGAAATCGAGCTCTTTCAATGATGGGAGTCTACGAATCAGAAGAAGTTGAAAAATTGTATGTTTGGTTAAATAGATTCGAATATGTAGCAAATATTATCTGTATACCAAGAGATAAAATGATTGAATTTTTCCTTAATATGGTGAATGATAATGTCCGTGAACGTGTCCAGCAGATTATCCATGACGTTGATTTCTATGAACTTCCATACGAGAGTATAATAACACATTATCTTCTTTTTTTTTCTTCAGAGAAAGATAATATAAACAGAAAACGTTTTATGTGTCGAAATCAATACGAACAAGAGCCGATAAAACATTATGCTAATTGTTTACGAAGAATGATTAATAAATGCAATTATGAAAGCGAAACGGATGAAAAATTGTGTGCCAAATTTTTGGATGGACTACGGGAAATTGTTATAAGAAATCATTTACGTGAAACTAATTACGAATCATTTGACGAAATGGTTACAAACGCCATTGAATTTGCTAAAATTAATTTAATAACTTATTATGTTGATCGAGCTCTTTTAAAGATTGATATTTACAATCCATTGAAACAAGGTTTCTTTTATGTTTGGTTAAATAAATTTGAGTATGTAGCAGATATGCTCAAGGTACCATATAATAAAATGGTTAAGTTTTTCAATAAAATGATGGATATTGATGTTTATATGTTTATACAGAAAACTTTCCCTTCTGTCAATTTCTTTGAACTTCCATACGAGGTAATAGCAATCCATTACCTTCATTATTTTTCTCCTTTTGAGATTGATTTACACAGACCACGTATATGGTGTCGTAAACAATATGAAGAAGAAACGATAGAAAGTTATGCACATTGTTTACAAGAAATTTGTAGCAGGTGCGTATATACAAATGACCTCGGAGACAAATTATTCAAACAATTTAATTATGGTCTTCGTGAAAATAAAATAAGAATTCATTTATGTAAATTTAATTACAAATCATTCGACGAAATGGTCAGAAGTGCCATTGAATTTGCAAAAGTTCATTTGATAACGTATTATCAAGAACAAGCTCTTTTAAAGATTGACATTTACAATCCAGAAAGGGAAGATGAGTTTCAAATTTGGTTAAATAAATTTGAACATGTAGCAACTATGATCGAAGTACCAGCTAATAAAATGATTGAATTGTTCAATAAAATGGTTGATAATGATGTCCATAGGACTGTTAAGAGGACTTATCCTTCTATCAACTTCACTAAACTCCCATACGAACTAATAATAGAATATTACTTTCTTCGTTTTTCTCCTCCCCATGAAATGGATTTAAACAAAAAACGTTTTATGTCTCGAATTCAATATGAAGAAGAATCACTAAGACAATATGCTATTAGTTTACAAAAATTATATTATAAGTGCTATTATATAAGTGGCCTAGACAAAAAATTAGTCTTACGATTCATTGAAGGAATCCGCGACAAGGATCTAAAAAATCATTTAATTCAAATGTCTATTTTATCATTCGATCAAATGTTATTAAGGGCCTTTGAATTTGAATCAAGAAAAAAGTATTATGGCGTTGCTTATAGTCGATATTAAATTAAGTATCAGCCTTTAATAAATAAACAAATAAAATAAAATAACTGTATCCAAAATTTGCAACAATTAAAATTATCAATAATTTAGAAATATTTACCTAAAATCATTTACAATCACGAGAATTATTCGAAATCAGTAAAATAGTTGCATGAACTATCAAAAAACAAATAATTATCGATTCAAATAGTACATTATCAAAATTCAAAAGAAGAAGAACAAAGCAAAAAACTTTGGTTTTCTTCTTAAACAGTTATTTTATTATACATTATTGAAAACGTTCAGATGATAAGTTTTTTATCATATACACAATTATGGAAATATATTTATATTTAATACGGAAGTTCAAGATGAATCCAGATTCGTTATGATCGGAAAATTTCGAGAAGATACGCAATAAAATGACGAAAGGCAGTAGGGGGGGGATAATAAGTATATGGACCGTTTATTTTGAGAGTAGTGTAAGTCCACTTTCTGTTATTTTGAGAAAATTAAAGGTTTGCATATTGGTTAATTTAAAAATATTCATTAATTATATCAAGTTTGACAATGTTTCTATTAATTTATCGATATGTAATTTGATTATATACATTACTTTTAAGCTAATTTAACTAAAATAATGTATATTTACAGGCTGCAAATGGACTTACACCACTTTCAAAATTAATCAATCGTTAAAATCGTTTAATTTCAATTTTGAAAAATCAAATATCACTTAAAATATATTCTCATATTAATCCAATTTTGTTTACAAATAATAACAAGAAATAAAGTAGAAGTAGTATTTTTTATTTTTAACGTTAATTATATTGATAAATTTAACATTATTAGTARTATTTATTTATGCTCTTCACATGTGGCARTGTTTTTAAATATTTATGATGCACAGGAGGTATATARTGTAATAACTCCTTGATATTCTTATATTTTTCGTAAGTAATAGACATAGTATCGTGATACAAATGCACCAGGCGATTTTTTCAAATTTTAACTGGTCTTTCCGGACATGTAGGTGGGATAAATTTTAAGTCTTAAATTCTGTGTCTTTCATCAATATTTTATATAAAATAGTATATAGTGCACTTTTTCAAAACCTTATTTGCAACCAATTTATCTTTTTTTTATTATTGTTTCTTGTTATCTGTTTTTTGATTGCGTTCTGTAGGTTCTTCGTTGAAACAAAATTCACTCGTTTCATTTCATGTAAAGTAAATTTATTATGTTGTTTACACTGTTTTATAATATCATAATATTCCTGTGGTGTATACAGGAAATTCTTTTTTATATTATTTTTTTCTTTTTTTTCTATGGAAATTGGATTTACACCATTCTCATAATCAATCGTTACGCAATTTCTTTTACCGGCCAATTTTAAATTGGATAAAGCATTGACATTTTTAAAGAAATTAAATACAATTAAGTTATAACTAGAAAGTTTACACTAAATTAAGTATAAATTACGTGATATCTCATTTTTTTTTTAAATGGACTTACACCACTTTCAAAATAAACGGTCCATATATAGGCGACGAATCAGTGGAGCGTATTTTATATTGTATTGTTTATGTTGAAAATATCATATACTATATTTTCTACTGGAATATTCGTGCACATGCGTAATACGTTTTTGTTTATGTCGAGCAGTTAAATTTTTGTTTTTCGTTTCAACAAATGAATCTTATTTTCGTTATCAATTAAATATTATGTTTACAATTTTTTAATATCCAACTCATATTAATAAATTCATTTATTAAAACAGTTTATGTACGAACAGTTTATGTTTATGTGTGTGAAAGAAGACGAAAGAAGACAAAAGACAACGACAACGAAGAATTAAGTACGACGTTTAAAGTAACATATTATATTACAGCGAGTTAATTAGTTATTAATTTAAATTATAGATACTTACCATTTTATTATATCTCATTTCATTATATTTCATTTTATAACTTATTAAATATTTTAATAAAACATTATTAAACGATATATAATTAATAAAATTAACATATAAATATAGTTAAATCTTACACTTTTGTAAAAATGATAGCTTAATAAAATAATAATTGTTATTTATATATATTTTTCACTGAATAAAAATACAATTTATTTATGATATTTATATAGGAACCGATTATGAGTTATGTATGAGGTTGCCCTTGTTAGAAATCGTAAGTGTACAAATTCATAGCGGATTAGTATCATCATTTAATATATATCCAAATATTATGTGCTTAATAATTTCTTATAAAAATGTTATAGGATATTACTATGTAAATATCTTTGATTTCTTATTATATATAAAAGCATAATATCTTGTCAGAAGGATAATGTAACTGTTTATTATGTTCTACGTTAAAATTTGTAATATTCTATGAACTGTTTATTTTGTTCGTTATTAGTTATATTATTATTAAATCTACCAAAAACTATAATGTAAAGAGTTATAAATCTTCCACTTTCAACACCTATCTAAAGGCAATAATGTTTAAAACGTTTAATCACTCGTTAACAGTAAAACCAACAGATAAACCACCAAGTTTATTTCCGATATCTAAATAAACATATGAGTCACGTAAAGTTCGAATTCTAACGTCATTTAATATAAAAACAAGAAATACGGCCAGCACAACAGAGATTTAGCAATAGGAAATGAAACAGCTGATCTGACGGATCGAAGTAAATAAAATGCATTCAAAAGTATCTATTCACGATAGCAAACACAGCTAAATTAAATTAAAAGTTAGGACTTAATTTTTTTCGAATTTAACACTAACCTCAATATACTTTTGATAAAAGTCATTCGAAGAACTTTTCTTTTAAGAACACATACATATGTATATGTTGTTATACTTTCTATTACATTTTTTTAATATATATATATAGTTTCTTATAATCGATT
>NW_014569820.1:168127-180167 GCF_001313835.1 Polistes canadensis
AGAAAAATAAATTATAAAATTAAGGTGAGAATAAATGCACAAAAATTTAATTAATATTTAAACGGTTTTCGATTTCGTTAACGGAAAGGAAAAAATATTCAATGTTCTACATTTGTCCTTAGTAAGATTAATAATATATTTATCAATGTAAGCACAATAATGACCAAATATAAACAAATAATGTTAATATTTCTCATAAAAATTCAAACTTTTTGCTTTCGTCTTATCGTTAAAAAACATTTAATTTAAAATACAAATGTTTATGTCTTAAGTATACAAATATTTTCTTAATTTTCTAAAATTAAAAACAAAACTTTTGAACATTTTTTATATCGTGCAAGATTACTACTAAAAGACAGAAACACAGATTTCTTGCTTGGTTCTTCTTCTTTCGTTTTGACTCATGTATTGTTTTAACTGGAGCTCAATTGCTCTGACATTGTTCATGCAACAATTATACTGATTTTGCATATTACTAGTGTTGGTAGAAGATTTTTTTTTTAACGTGATATTATTTGATTAATCGATTATTTATATGAAACATAAAGGTTTTAAATTTACGCATATTTTGTTTTATGTATTTACTGTTTGAGGCCAGTAGTTAATCTTACAAGGAGACCTTACGGTTGTGCCCTCACTGATTTTAACGAGCTTTGGTATATTAGTAGTATACCTTTAGAGTGTTAACGTGATAAAGTATTTTATCAAAATGCGAAGCCAATTTTGAGAAAAATGCTTTTAAAGTTTTGAATTTTTTGTATACATATTTATATCATCTTAAATGCGACTATTTACCAAATAGCGCGCTAGCATATGTAGCAGCGTTCTCGCTTCTTATGCTGTTAATTAGTGTTCGATTCTTCATCGGGACACTTTTTTTTTAATAATTTTTTTCTATCTGTTTTCAAAATTTTTTTCCATATTTCTCAATTTTTAAATATATACATGAAAGAGAAAATTAATTATTACAAAAAAATTAGAAATAATAAATTTTTTAACATCTTGCGCAAATTATAAAGTAAAATTTAATCCTTGAATTACAGTTAACATTTTATATATACATGAAAGAGAAAATTAATTATTACAAAAAAATTAGAAATAATAAATTTTTTAACATCTTGCGCAAATTATAAAGTAAAATTGATTACTTGAAAAACAATTAATATTTTATTTTTTAACAGGTATATGATTAATAGATAAATCTTGAATATACTAACAAATAACAATCGTATTATATTCTAATCATTACCTATTTCATGTATAATATAAGATGCTTTTAGATAGGAGTGGAGAAGGGAAAATATTCAACTACATTTGTCCTTAGTAGAAATAATAATGTATTTACCGATGAGCACAAAATAAATAGTTCATTGCACATTTTAAATTCGAACGAGAAAAAGATGAAAAATTACATTATCCTCCTAACGGGGTGTAATAACTTTATAAACTTAAAGAAATAATTAATATTAACAACTTTAGAAACGTTTTATAAGGTGGTCTTTGATATCTTGATTTAAATTGATTTTTGACCAGGTTCACTTCGATTATTTACACTTAAAAGATTTAATTAAGGATACCTGATACAACGGTTCTTTTATAAATATCGGAAATACATTGTGTTTTTATTTAGGACAAAATATAAATAAATAATAGTGATATTTCTCATAATAATTATTAAAATTTTTTGGTTTCATCTTATCATTAAAAACATTTAATGTAAATAACAAATGTTTATGTCTTAAGTATACAAATAATTTCTTGATTTTTTTAAATCTTTAACTAAATCATTGAACTTTGACAATAATTAGACTGATTTTGCATTCTACTTGTGTTAGTAAAAAATATTAAAGCAATATGTGATATTATTAGATTGATTATTTTTATAAATTATTGACTTTTAAAATTGATGCTAATTATAGATACACTTATTCTGTCTCATTTTTTTACTGCTTAAAGCTAGTCGTTCGTTGAATTTAACGTATTATTTATACTGCGAAATATTTTTTCCATTTTAAAATCCATGGCTTTTGCTACCATATCATCAAATGATAAGTCTAGAGTTTCACACAAATGAATTTTTATATCATCTCCAAAGATTCCGTTAATGAATTGTGCGCATAATTCAAAATCTGTGTTACTTTTATAATTGAGCTTATTATATATTCTTTTTAGTTTTTCAGAAAATGCTTTAATCGTTTCGTTTTCATATTGTATACGAGAAAAAAAACGTTTTCTGTGTAAATCATATTCATAATATTCAGAAAAATAAAGATGGTAATTATCTATTATCTCTTCGTATGAAATTTTAAAGAAATTAATTGATGGGGAAGCTTTTCTGACATTCATATGGACATCACCAGCCACCATATTAGTGAAAAATTCAATCATCCTATTATCTGGTACTCCGACAATATCTGCTAGATACTCAAATTTATTAAACCAAATATGAAAAGGATCTTCATTTTCTAGCTTGTAAACATTAATATTTGGATGAACTAGATGTACATAATACCATGTCAAATTTCTTTTGGATAGTTCAATGACCCTTGCTACCGCTTTATCGAAAGGTAACTTCAAAGTAAGACCTAAATGATTACTTATAAACTTATCACGTAGACCAGAAATGAATAAATCGCATAAACTATCTTCTATATCACTTTTAAAACAGCATTTGTTATATATTTTTATTAAACTATCGGCATAATTTCTTACCGTTTCCTTTTCATATTGCTTACGAATTTTTAAACGACTACTATGTAAATCAACTTCGCAGAGAGAAAAATGACGAAGGTAATAGTCTATTACCTGATCGTATAGAAGTTTAGAGAAATTGATAGCAGGGAAACTGTTCTTTACTTCCATATGAACAGCATTATAAACCATTCTATTGAACAATTCAACGATCTTATCATCTGGTACCCCGATATTATTTGCTGCATACTCAAATTTATTTAACCAACCATAAAATACACCTTCATATGATGGATAGTAAGAATTAATCATTAAAAGTGCTTGATCTACATAACGATCCATTAAATCATATTTTGAAAATTCAATGGCTTTTGCTATCTTTTCATTAAATGATGATGATCTAGGGGTTTCACGTAAAAGAAATCTAATAACATTGTCGCGGATTCCTTTAACGAATTGATCACATAATTTGTTGTGTATATTACCTACATAATGACACTTATTACATATTTTTCGTAAACTGTCAGCATATTTTTCTATAGTTTCTTTTTCATATTGATTTCGAGACCTAAATCGTTTTCTGTATAAATTTACTTCATTGGACAAATTTAAATAATGGAGGTATTGGCTTATTAATGCTTGGTATGATAATTCAGAGATGTTGTCATAAGAGCATTTCCTTTCGATTCGCTTATTGACTTTATCATTCACCATTGTAATAATTAATTCACCCATTTTATCATCTGGTACCTCGATTTTATCTGTCACGTATTCAAATTTATTTAACCACGTAAAAAACGATTCTTCTGTCTCTTTGTTGTAAATTCTCATCATCGAAAGAGCTTTATCTCGATAATAAGAAATTTCCTTAACTTCCTCTAATGAATCCTCGTTGTTCATTATTTACAAATGAGAAAACCGATTTTTTAACTTGTTATATTTAAATAGATAATCTTTTAAAAGTTCTTTGTTCTCGGACTTATTTTTCGTTATTACTACTAAATTCAATAAACTTTTAATAAAGTAATTCAACGAACTTTTCTTTTAAGAACACGGTTATGTGTTATATTTTGTATTATATTTTTTTACATATATATAAATGTTGTAATGATAATTTATAATTTAAAATAAAATTATAAAATTAACGAAAGAATAATCGTACATAAATTCAAGCAATATCGCAACGGTTTAACGTATACTGAACGACTAAGAATTTAAACTTTATTGCTTTTAGATTGGAATAGAAAAGGGAAAATATTCAACACTCTACATTTGTCCTTAGAAGAAATAATAATATATTTACTAATGAGAACAAAATAAATAGTTCATTGCACATTTTAAATTCAAACGTAAGAAAGATCTAAAATTACATTATCCTCCTAACGGTGTCATAACTTTATAAACATACAAAAATTTCTAATATTAACAACTTTAGAAACGTTTTATCAGGTGGTCCATGAAATCTGGATTTAAATTAATTTTTGACCAGGCTCACTTTGAATATTTACACAAAAGATTTAATTAAGACAAACTGATACAACGTTCTTTTATAAATATCAGGAATACATTGTGCTTTTATTTCGGACAAAATATAAATAAATTAAAGTAACATGTCTCATAATATAATAATTAAAACTTTTTGGTTTCGCCTTGTCTTTAGAAACAGTTAAAGTGAAAAATAAATGTTTATGTCTTACTTATAAAAATATATCTTTACCCATGTAAAATTAAAAACTATATTTTTAAACATTTTTTATATTATGCAAGATTACTATTTAAGATAAGAAACATAGCTTTTTTGTTTATTTCTTTTATTTTACATTCACATACGTAGTGTTTTAACAGATGTTTACTCTCTTTGACATTGTTCATGCATCAATTATACTGGTTTTGCATTCCTCCTGTGCTAGTAGAAGATTTTTTTTTAATGTGATATTATTTGATTAATTGATTATTTTAATGAATAATTAACATTTTAAATTAACGCTGATTATACGTTCGATTATTCTGTTTTATTTATTTACTGTTTGAGGCAAGCAGTTCATTTAAGACGGATTATTCACTTTTTAAATGTTTCTTCTTGCCTTTCAAATTCAATTGCAATTTTTATTGCATTACAGAAAGATAATTTATGATATTTACTTAAATAACATTTCATTTCTGTGTTCCGGAGTCCTTTAAGGAATTGTTTGGATAATCTTTTTTCAAAGCAAGTTACATAACCGCATTTGTGATATATTTCTTCTAAATTTTTAGCATATTTTTCTACCGTTTCTCGTGGAAATTGATACCGATAATTGAAACGTTTTCTATATGAAGAAATTACATTGGATTGGGAAATAACTTTACCGTACTGGTCTCTTATCTCTTTGTAAGAAATTTCAGAGAAATTGACAGCAGGGGATTGCTCCTCGACACGCATTTGGAGTTTATTATCCACCATATTCTTGAAAAATGTAACCATTTCAGATTCTTGTATCCCAAGAACATCAGCTACATACTCAAATTGATTTAACCAATCGTTAAAATCAACTCGACTTTCTGGATTGTAAATATTTATCATTGTAAGAGCTTGATCTACCATATACTTCGTTAAATCAATTTTTGAAACTTCAATGGCTTTTTTTACCATATCATTGAATGTTAAACCACGAGTAAAACATAAAAAAGATTTATTAATATTGTCCCTGATTCCTTTAATGAATTGTACGCATAGTTCTTCTTCTGGGACACTTTGATAGGTTTTACAGCATTTATTATATATATATACTAATCTATTAGCATATTCCTCTATCGATTCTTGTTCATATTGTTTACAACAAAGAAAACGTGGTCTGTGTAAATCAATTTCATTGCTAAAGAATAAACGTAGATAACTATCTATTAATTCTGAATATGACAAGTTATAGAGCTTAGAACCGAAAAATTCCTTGACACTCATCTGGAAATCAGTATCTACCATTCTATTGAAAAATTTAATCATCTTATCATGTTCTACCCCGATACTATCTGCTAGATATTCAAATTTATTTAACCAAGCATGAAAAGGAATTCCGGTTTTTGGATTGTAAGTATCAATCTCTAAATGAGCTTGATCTACAAAATACTCCATTAAATCATATTTTGAAAATTCAATGGCTTTTGCTATGGTTTTTTTAAATGATAATTTAGGAATTTTACTTAATTTATTTCTTATATCCTCATCGAAGATGCCATTAATGAATTGTGCGCATAGTTCTTCTTCTTGGTCACTTTTATAACAGCACATATTATATATTTTTCGTAATCTATCAGCATATCTCTCTATCGATTCTTCTTTGTATTGTTTACGACATTTAAAACGTCCTCTGTGTAGATAATATTCATTGGGAGAAAAAACACGAAGGTAATGGTCTATTATCTTCTTGTATGGAAGTTTAGATAAATTGATGGCAGGATAATTATTCTGGATACGTTCACGAACATTATTATTAACCATTTTTAAGAAAACTTTACCCATTTGATATTTTGGTATAATTATAAGATCTGCTGCGTATTCAAATCTATTTAACCAGCAATTAAAATCTTCTTTTTCTGAATCGTAAATTGGCATCAGTCTACTAAATTGATCTAGATACCAGATTAAGTGATTATCAATGTCGATTGAATCTTCTTTACTCATTTCTTTTTTTTTCACAAGAGAAAACCCTCTTTATGACTGTTTTTTTTTACGTAAATATATAATCAGTTGAAAGTTTTTTGATGGAATTTTTTTTTCTCTCTTACCAATAATAGTAATACACTTTTTGTAATGTAATTCGAAATAATTTTCTTTTAGTAACACGTATACGTTTTATATTTTGTACGATATTTTTGACATTTATAAAGAAGTAACCGATCTCCGTGTCGTAACGAATATTAAAAATTATTTTTAAAAACTATAAAATTAACGAGATTAAACGTGTAACTGCTTAACTAGAATCTTAACAGTTTTACGTATGCTTAACGACAATTTAATTTAAACTTTATTGTTTTTAGATAGAAATGTGTGGAAAGGGAAATTTATTCTACGTACTACATTAGTCCTTGGTAGGGGTAATAATAAAAGTGACAAGGAATACAATAAACATTTCATGTAATATAATATATTTAATTTAAATGTGGAACAAAATAAACAGTTTCTTTATCCTTCTGATGATGTATTATATAATAAACGAACTCTATGATATTGACGTAAAAATGTTTTCATAATATTCTTATAATTATTAATTACTCTCCAGTATAAATTTAATAGATATAAAATAATGGCCAGGTCTGCTTCGACTTTATACATTTAAAAGTTTTAATTAAGGCCTCCTATAAAATAATTCATAATGAGTCCCTACACGAATGTAGAGTCCTATCTCTTTATTCAGTCTCCCTACGTAATATCTGGCGAAAAAAAGAGAGTTCCGTTAATTTTGATGATACTTTCGTTTAATAAGAGAGCCTGTCACAAAGATGCAATATATTTTCAAAAATAAAATTATAAAATAATACTAAAGCAATAAAACGAGTTCAGTGTTTAACTATTAGACGTTAAATGCCTTTCTAGACCTATTCTTTTTTATGCACCGTTTATGTTTCGCTGTAAGAAAGTCTATCGTTATTCGATGATTACATTTTTGAGTCGGTTTCCCTCTCCGGCCTTTCATTCAATAATCTCAATCTCTATGTCTCACACATACTAAAGATTTATCTTACTCGTCACCACACACATACATAAAAATCATATAAATTGTATATTTTTAGTAAAAATTTTAAGTAAAAAAAAAATTATTTTCACATAAAAATTATCCCTTTTCGTCTACATATTTCATTTTTACAAAAGTATATTGTCGAGAACATATTTGTATGTCGTATATATAAATATATTTTCAATATTATATGAGTTCAAAATCCAAATATTGAACTTTTTCAAAAACGTGCAAGAATACTGCTTCAGGATAAAGAAATAGCTTCTTGGTTTACATTAAATTATAAAACACAAAAAATTACCCAGAATAACAAACCATTTATCTTATTTTATTCGTTTATTGTTGTAGTACCTGTAATTCTTTACGTGTTTCTATTCAATTTTAAACAAATTATTACACTTGAATTTTTTCACTGTAAAATGATAGTGCCATTGCTACAGATACGTCAAATGATAGGTCACGAGATTTACGTAAATAAATTCTTAATTCATCGTCCAGGAGTCCTTCACGAAATCGTTCGCATACTTGTTTATCTGAGGTATTGGCATTATTGCACTTCGAATATATTTTCTGCAAATTTTCAGCATATCTTTCTATCGTTTCTTGTTCATATTGATTTCGACACAGGAAACGATTTCTATGTAAGTCAGTTTCACCGACAGATGCAAAATGAAAAAGGTAATAATTTATTATCTGGTCGTATGAAAGTTCAGAGAAGTTGATAGTGGGGTTGACATTCTTTACATGCGTATGAACATCATTATCGACCATATAATTAAAAAATATAATAATTTCATCATCTGGTAGCATGATTGTATCCGTGACATACTCAAATTTGTTAAACCAGACATAAAAAAGTTCTCCCTTTTCCGGATGGAATGTAGGAATCCGTGTAAGACCTAGATTCAGATGGAAAATTATGTCTTTAAATTTTGTTAATTCAATGGCAAATTGTTCTATTTCATCAAATGAAAAGCTAGGAAACTTTTTTAGAATAGTTTTTATTTCTTTGTCATAGATTCCATCAAGAAATCGTTGGCATATTATTTTTTGTGGGTCATTTAAATTACTGCACTTATTATATATTTTCCTTAAATTATGAATATATTCTTTTATCGTTTCAGTTTCATATTGACTTCGACACAGGAACCGTCCTCTGTGTAAATCAGTTTCATCGTCAAAAGCAAAATATTGAAGGTAATAGTTTATTACCTCGTCGTATGAAAGTTCTGAGAAGTTGATAGAAGGGTTAGCTTCCTGGACCTCAAGATGGATATCATTATCAACCCTTTCATTAAAGATTTTAAGAATGCTCATATCTTCTCTTTTAGCAATGTGTACTATATACTCAAATTTATTTAACCAGTCAAAAAACGAACCATCATACACTGGACTGTAAGTATCAATCAATAAAAAATTTTGATTTTTATAAGTATTTCTTTCATTCAATTTTTTAAACTCAATGGCCATTGATACAATGTCAACGTACAATAAACAATTTTGTACTTTAAAGACAGTTATTATTACTCTGTCGCGGATTCCATGAAGAAATTGTTTACTTAGTTTTCCTTCTAGGTAATCGTTATAATGGCATCTAGCATATATTTTTCGTAATCTTACAGCATAATTTTGTATCGCCTCTAGTTCATATTGTTTACGACATAGAAAACGTTTTCTGTGTAAGTCAGTTTCATCGGCAAAAGCAAAATATTTAAGGTAATAGTTTATTATCTCGTCGTATGAAAGTTCAGAAAAGTTGATAGAAGGGTTGGCATTTTTGACATTCGTATGAACGTTATCATCGACCATAGTATTAAAGTATTCAACCATTCTATGATTTGATACATTGAGAACATCTGCAACATACTCAAATTTATTTAACCACACGTAAAATAGACCTTCATTTTCGGGACTGTAAGTATTGATTGTTGGATGAGTTTCACTTTCACGATTATTTAGTCCTTCAAATTCTGCTATTTCAAGGACCTTTTCTACAGTTTCATTATATGGTAAGATAGAAAGTTTTTTTATATGAGCTTTAATTTCATTGTCTCTGATTCCATTAATGAATTTGTCACATAATTTTTTTTCTCTTTCATCTCTATACTCGCACTTATTATATATTTTATGTAAACTGTTAGCATATATCTCTAACGGCTCTTGTTTATATTGATATCGCTGTACAAATCGAATTCTGTGTACATACTTTACATCCATAGTAGTAAAATAACGAAAGTATTGGTTTATTATTTCTTCGTATGAAAGTGCAGAGAAGTTGACAGAAGGGTTGTTTTGCTTGATAACTTCTTGGACATTATTATCCACCATTTTATTAAAAATTTCAACCATTTTATCGTTTGGTATCTCGATCATATCTGCTATATACTCAAATTTATTTAACCACAAACAAAACGAATATTTATTCAACTTTTTGTAAGGACGTAGCAATAGCAGAACTCGTTTTTCATAATCAGTTTCTTCATTATTTTCGGGTAATAAATCCTCGTTACTCATTATTTTTTAAATAAAAAACGCTTTATATTTCTTTTTGCACAAAAATCGATAATATTGTAAAAGTTATCTGTTCTGATTTTTCTTTGCTTTGGCAATAACCTTAATTCACTTTTCTTTTAAGAACACGTATATGATTTAAATTTTCCGTTATTTTTTTTACATGTATATATAAATAAAAGATATAAGTTTTTAATGTATATTAAAATTAATTTCAAAAACTGTAAAGTTAATGAAAATAAACGTTAAAACTTATATTACTTTAAGTAATGATTTAACAGTTCAACATATTCTTAACGACTAACTATTTAAACCTTATTGCTTTTATATAGGAGTGAAGAGGGAAAAATATTCAATACTCTACATTTGTCCTCAGTAGAAATAATAATACATTTACCAGTAATAATGTATATAACAAATTTAAATGTGTAACAGTTATTGAATCCTTTTGATGACGTTATGATTTTATATATATAGACTAGAAGCCAAAGTCAAAGCAAAAAGATTAACCATAAAAACAAGTATTCATTCCTTATGCTTTTTACATTCTTATGTATGCCTAATTTCAAATATTTTATGTCAAGTCTTTCTTCGATGAACTTTAATTTCTTTAACGGTGTATTAACAACGACATTAAACAAAAAGGAATACATTTCAGTGAGAGATGTAATTAGAATTTTAATAAAAATATTTCATAAATTTATTATTATTCAAAATATAGTTCGCTTACTTTAATTTTACAAGCAGTCAAGAGTAATTCTGGGAAAATGTCCTTAAGTCGTTTAGAATCGTATTATTATTCTGCTTATTCTGATGGCATGCCATCAAAGTAAAAGCGATACATTACATAGCAATAAATCTTTCTTTTGATAAAGAGATATTTTTCTACCAAAGGTTAGTAATTATCTTCTATTTTTGAAGCATAGGTTGTTAACTTATCTAATATTTCTTTTCAGTATAGCTAAGAATTTGTCAAGTTGATTTGTTTTATAAATCTGTAAAAAGTGTCTTTACTAGGGTAAGGAGTAGTTTTTATAAATTTGGATCGGTCATTGCTGTTATTCTATGACTAACCGTCTTTATAATAGTTGTAAAACATATTATTTATTCTATTTTCCAGGGTTACACTTTAAATACTACATGTGGTTAGAATCCTCATGTATTAATAGTCGTTTTCGATTCCATTACTGGTCTGTTACTGCACCTGGCAAATCACTGATAAGGACTTCCGGACGAGATAGTTCGTTTTTCATCGTATGTTTTGGCTTTTCCATTCGTTTTTTTATCGATAGACAATTTCTCTCTTATTTACTGCCAAATATTRTATCTTCTGCAACACAGTTTCTTCGTCTTATACTCACAGTTGCAATTACCACTTTTTCTATCTTTACCATATTGTCTTGGTCATTTTAAGGGGCTCCTTTCTTAACGTGGAAAATTCTCAGTTCTAGAAAATCAACACCAATAAGCAACTTCTTGTTTCAAAATAGCACCTGAAAGAACTCAAATTAAAATTGAGAAACGGTTTTCATCTATTGTTACTTCTGTCGTAAACACTCCCAATGCTGCATATGCTAGCGATTTGATTTTTGAATGTTTACTAGCAAACCAAGCAAAATATGCTGGATCGGTTAAAAGTATACTCATTATTATTGATCTAAGTTTTACAAATGAAATACAGTATCAAATTTTGCAGCACCTATCTTATTTACCGGATCTTTTATTAACTAGCTTTAATTTTTTTAAACATATCGAACAGTTTCTATACGCTGAATAGTATGAAAATAAAGACAGTCTGAAAAATTCCATGTCGCAATTTATTGAAATCAAAGATCAGAATTTTTCTTAGACAGGCATTTATGTATTAAAATCTCGTTGAGAAAAATGTATTAAAGCAAATAGAGTTTACTTTGATTAAATAAACAGGTTTTGAGAAACGTAATATATAGTTTTATATATTCACTTAAAAATTCGACATTTCATACGCACCAACCTAATACTGCGGACGGAGTCTGCGTCACAGYACGCGTTTCTTCGGTCTTAACATTTTTCTTCTGACATTTATTCCTAAGCCCTTTCGTAGGGCTCGTCTTGATAGGATGACCAAATGCATCACGATTATT
>NW_014569820.1:180777-189231 GCF_001313835.1 Polistes canadensis
AAACTAAGTGACGTCATATGGATCGTCTCCGAGCTTGCAAAGAAATAATGAAAATAAAGTTTTTCCAATACTAAATGGATACATGGTAGGTCGTTAGTTTTTGTCTTATGTACATTTTTCAGTCATAGTTCAGTATTCGTGGTGAAATATAACGATATTGATCAWGAGTCCGAAAAGATCTCAAATTTCTGAAAGTAGTAGAATATTAATTGTTAAGTGRCGCAAAAGAAGGAAAAACATACGGTTTCTTAAATTTTTTCTATTAGAATAAAAATTAACTAAAAGAGATATTATTCCAGTGATTTACATGAAATACAACTGAAACCATTTTTAGTAGTAAGTACCGAAACTATTGCAGCAGTAATACTAATAGATGGTTAACTTATCAAACTCATTATATAAAGAGCGCATAATAATTATTCTTAAAACCAGACTGATTTCATTAATACACGCATCTTTCAGCGATATGGAAGCAATCACAGTTAATCACTGAAAAGTTATCTAAGGATTCAACATACCTCATGTGGCTCTTATCCTTAACCTTTGTCCGCCAACACATGTTAACCATAAAACACCACATGCCATGCAGCTGGGAGGATCGGAGAACGTGAGATCTATGACTAAAGGATCGAAAGGATCAACGTTCTTCTATCGTCTCTAGGTCGTCATTGTTCCCATGAGATGATGCGAGACATAGGTGTCGGAGCACGCTCATTTAATAAAGAGTTCTCATGTAAAATTTTCATCCCATGGAAAATTTTTAAACCATTGTTAATGCCGGGATGTCAGAAACCTAACGATAAACAACACTAACACTTTAGGTTTTTTTCGAAATACAGATATGAAAATAAAACCAACCGTCACCGGACCGATAGAATAATTATTAAACAATTCTGACCTAAAAGGAAATGTGTAGAACTTTTTCTCACGATCTAAAAGGAAGAGTATTGAGTGTTCTCGAATAGTCTAAATATGAATTTTCGAAACTAAGAAGTATTAAAAACAATTATTGAATTAGGATTCCTCGACGTATACTTGCGCGATAAAAGATTACCCAAACATTTTTAAAAATGTTATAGATGCATTCCAAAAAAAGCTATTAAAATATTTAAAGTTTTATATTTCGTGAATGGTTTAATTAAAAAATTGGAAAAGAATCAGAAAGCTCTTTTTCACGGAGTACAAAATAATAATAAAATTGAAAATAAATCAAAAGTATCAAATTTTACAGTAAATTGAATTGGCATGCAATGTCACATATATTACTAAAATTTGGCAAGTAACAGAATTTTTTTAAATTTCTTTCCTTCGTGCTTTCAAAAACTCGCAAGAACCAACAAGTGACCCTTATTTTTTGTTTGTTCTTTATTTCGCGCTTTCGATATTTCTAGAATACACGTATATAATAATTCCTTGCATACTCGTAGCAGTAACTCACACCCTTTCACTTCGCAACGTCACGCGTTTCATTATCCCTTCTTCGATTTTTCTTTCAGACTTTTATGGTTTGTACGTTTTCATCGTACCTCACATACACATCCAAAACTGTCTCGTTCATAACACTAATTCAATCATCCATACCACTACAAAATATTCTGTAAGATTGATTTTAGATATATAAATATCTTTTAAGTATAAATGCATAGGTGCCATTACCAAAACACATTTTGTAAGAATAATACTGATTTTGTAGAATTTTGCATGTATAAAATAATTCAGGAATATAATGATTAAAGTAAAAAATGTTTACTTAATGAACTTAAATAGACAGTTTCGTTAAATTGTATATTGATGTTGGGTATATACTGATAATTTAATATAACCGGTGACTATGTCTTAGTTATAAAAATATAACATTACATGTGTTAAATCAAAAACTACATTATTAAAAACTTTTTATATTATGCAAGATTACTATTTAAGGTAAGAAGCATAGCTTTTTTGTTTTTTCTTTTATTTTACATTCACATACGTAGTATTTTAACCGATGTTTATAGCCTCTGACATTATTCATGTATCAATTATACTGGTTTTACATGCTTCCCGTGCTAGTAGAAGATTTTTTTATAGTGTGACATTATTTAATTACTTGATTATTTTAATGAATATTTAACATTTTAAATTTACGTTGATTATAGGTATGATTATTTTGTTTTATTTATTTACTGTTTAAGGCCAGTAATTAATTTGAACTGGATTATATGCTATTCGAATTCTTTGTTGCATTTCAATTTCAATGGCAATTTTTATTGCATTATAAAACGATAATTTATGATATCTACTTAGATAAAATTTAATTTCTGCATTCTAGATTCTAATAAAGAATTGTTTGCATAATCTTTCATCAAAGCAAGTTACATAACCAAATTCGTATAATATTTTTTTTACACTTATAGCATGTTTTTCTACCGTTTCTCGTGGATATTGATACCAACATTTGAAACGTTTTCTATATGAAGAAATTATATTAAATTTGGAAATAATTTTACCGTACTAGTTTCTTATCTCTTTGTAAGAAATTTCAGAGAAACTTACAGCAGAGGATTCCTTCTCGAAACTTCTTTGAAGTTTATTATCCACCATATTCTTGAAAAATGTAACCATTTCAGATTCTTGTATCCCAAGAACATCAACTACATACTCAAATTCATTTAACCAAACGTTAAAATCAATTTGCTTTTCTGGATTGTAAATATTCATCATTGTAAGAGCTTGATCAACCATATACTTCATTAAATCAATTTTTGAAAATTCAATGGCTTTTTTTACCGCATCATTGAATGTTAATCCACGAGTAATACATAAAAAAGATCTATTAGGATTGTCTCTGATTCCTTTAATAAATTGTACGCATAGTTCTTCTTCTGGGACACTTTGATAGATTTTATAGCATTTATTATAAATTTTTAGTAATCTATTAGCATATTCCTCTATCGATTCTTTGTTATATTGTTTACGAAATTTAAAACGTCGTCTGTGTAGATAATCTTCATTGGGGGAAAAAAAACGAAGGTAATGGGTTATTATCTTCTCGTATGGAAGTTCAGAGACATTGATGACAGGACTAATATTTTGGATACGTTCATGGACATTACTATTCACCATTTTAAAGAAAACTTCACCCATTTGATATTTTGATATACTTATAATATCTGCTGCGTATTCAAATCTATTTAACCAGCAATTAAAATCTTCTTTTTCTGAATCGTAAATTTGCATTACTCTACTAGCTTGATTTAGATACCCGATTATGGTACTATCATTATCTGATGAAAACTTATCACTCATTTTCTTCTCAAAAGAAAACCCTCTTTATTACTTATTTTTCGTAAATATATAATCAGTTAAAAGTTCTTTGTTATTTTTCTCTCTTAGCAATAACAGTAGTATACTTTTCGTAATGTAATTTAAAATAATTTTCTTTTAGTAACACGTATACGTTTTATATTTTATACGATATTTTTGACATTTATATAGAAGTAACCGATCTCCGTGTCGTAACGAATATTAAAAATCATTTTTAAAAACTATAAAATTAACGAGATTAAACATGTAACTGCTTAACTAGAATCTTAACAGTTTTACGTATGCTTAACGACAATTTAATTTAAACTTTATTGTTTTTAGATAGAAATGTGTGGAAATGGAAATTTATTCTACGTACTACATTAGTCCTTGGTAGGGGTAATAATAAAAGTGACAAGGAATACAATAAACATTTCATGTAATATAATATATTTAATTTAAATGTGGAACAAAATAAACAGTTACTTTATCCTTCTGATGATGTATTATATAATAAACGAACTCTATGATATTGACGTAAAAATGTTTTCATAATATTCTTATAATTATTAATTACTCTCCAGTATAAATTTATTAGATATAAAATAATGGCCAGGTCTGCTTCGACTTTATACATTTAAAAGTTTTAATTAAGGCCTCCTAAAAAATAATTCATAAAGAATCCCTACGCGAATGTAGAATCCTATCACTTTATTTTGCCTTCCTACGTAATATCTGGCGAAAAAAAAAGAGTTCCGATAATTTTGATGATACTTTCGTTTAATAAGAGAGCCTGTCACAAAGATGCAATATATTTTCATAAATAAAATTATAAAATAATACTAATGCAATAAAACGAGTTCAATGTTTGACTATTTGACGCTAAATGCCTTTCCAGATCTTTTTTTCTTTATGCACCGTTTATGTTTCGCTATAAGAAAGTCTATCGTTTTCGATGTTCAAATTCTTGAGTCGGTTTCCCACTCCGGCCTTTCGTTTAATAATCTCACACTCTATGTCTAACACATAATAACGATTCGTCTTACTCGTCACCACACACATACATAAACATCTTATAAATGTATATTTTTATAGTAAAAATTTTAGGTAAAAAAAAAAATATTTTCACATAAAAATTATCCCTTTTCGTCTACGTATTTCATTTTTACAAAAGATTATTGTCGAGAACATATTTTTATGTCGTATATATAAATATATTTCTAATATTATATGAGTTCAAAATCTAAATATTGAACTTTTTCGATAAAGTGCAAGAATACTGTTTCAGAATAAAGAAATAGCTTCTTGGTTTACTTTGAATTATAAAACACAAAAAATTACCCAGAATAACAAACCATTTATCTTTTTTTATTCATTTATTGTTGTAGTACCTGTAATACTTGACGCATTGTTATTCAATTTTAAACAAATTATTACACTAGGATTTTTTCATAAAAACGTGAAAGTGCCAATGCTTCAGTTACGTCGAATGATAGGTCAGGAGATTTACGTAAATAAATTCTTATTTCATCGTCGAGGAGTCCTTCACGGAATCGTTCACATACTTGTTTATCTGAGGCATAGGCATTATTGCACTTGGAATATATTTTCTGCAAATTTTCAGCATATCTCTCTATCGATTCTTGTTCATATTGATTTCGACACAGGAAACGATTTCTATGTAAGTCAGTTTCACCGACAGATGCAAAATGAAAAAGGTAATAATTTATTATCTGGTCGTATGAAAGTTCAGAGAAGTTGATAAAGGGGTTGGCTTTCTTTACATGCGTATGAACATCATTATCGACCATATAATTAAAGAATTTAATAATTTCATTATCTGATAGTATGATTGTATCTGTGACATACTCAAATTTGTTTAACCAGACATAAAATACTTCTCCCTTTTCCGGATGGAATGTAGGTATCCTTGCAAGACCTGGATTCAGATGGGAAATGGTGTTTTTAAATTCTGTTAATTGAATGGCGAATTGTTCTATTTCATCAAATGAAAAGCTAGGAAATTCTTTCAGAATAGTTTTTATTTCTTTGTCATAGATTCCATCAAGAAATCGTCGGCATATTATTTTTTGTGGGTCATTTAAATTACTGCACTTATTATATATTTTCCTTAAATTACAAATATATTCCTTTATCGTTTCAGTTTCATATTGACTTCGACCTAGGAAACGTTTTCTGTGTAAATCAGTTTCATCGTCAGAAGAAAAATATTGAAGGTAATAGTTTATTACCTCGTCATATGAAAGTTCAGAGAAATTGATAGAAGGGTTAGCTTCCTGGACCTTAAGGTGGATATCAGAACCGAGCGTTTCATTAAAGGTTTCAAGAATGCTCATATCTTCTATTTTAGCAATGCTTAGTATATATTCAAATTTATTTAACCAGTCACCAAACGTACCTTCATACTGTGGACTGTAAGAATCAATCAATACAAAATTTTTATTTTTTAAAGTATATCTTTCTTTCAATCTTGTAAACTCAATGGAAATTGATACTATGTCAACAAATGATAAAGAATTATGTACTTTAAAGTAAAGTTTTATTATTCTCTCGCGGATTCCATGAAGGAATTGTTTACATAGTTTTATTTCTAGGTAATCGTTATAATGGCATCTAGCATATATTTTTCGTAATCTTACAGCATAATTTTGTATCGCCTCTAGTTCATATTGTTTACGACATAGAAAACGTTTTCTGTGTAAGTCAGTTTCATCGGCAAAAGCAAAATATTTAAGGTAATAGTTTATTATCTCGTCGTATGAAAGTTCAGAAAAGTTGATAGAAGGGTTGGCATTTTTGACATTCGTATGAACGTTATCATCGACCATAGTATTAAAGTATTCAACCATTCTATGATTTGATACATTAAGAACATCTGCAACATACTCAAATTTATTTAACCACACGTAAAATAGACCTTCATTTTCGGGACTGTAAGTATTGATTGTTGGATGAGTTTCACTTTCACGATTATTTAGTCCTTCAAATTCTGCTATTTCAAGGACCTTTTCTACAGTTTCATTATATGGTAAGATAGAAAGTTTTCTTATATGAGCTTTAATATCATTGTCACAGAGTCCATTAATGAATTTTTCACATAATTTTTTTTCTCTTTCATCTCTATACGCGCACTTCTTATATATTTTCTGTAAACTGTTAGCATATTTTTCTAACGGCTCTTGTTCATATTGATTTCGCTGTACAAATCGAATTCTGTGTACATACTTTACATCCATAGTAGTAAAATAACGAAAGTATTGGTTTATTATTTCTTTGTATGAAAGTGCAGAGAAGTTAACAGAAGGGTTGTTTTGCTTGATAACTTCTTGATCATTATTATCCACCATTTTATTAAAAATTTCAACCATTTTATCGTTTGGTATCTCGATCATATCTGCTATATACTCAAATTTATTTAACCACAAACAAAACGAATATTTATTCAACTTTTTGTAAGGACGTAGCAATAGCAGAACTCGTTTTTCATAATCAGTTTCTTCATTATTTTCGGGTAATAAATCCTCGTTACTCATTATTTTTTAAATAAAAAACGCTTTATATTTCTTTTTGCACAAAAATCGATAATATTGTAAAAGTTATCTGTTCTGATTTTTCTTTGCTTTGGCAATAACCTTAATTCACTTTTCTTTTAAGAACACGTATATGATTTAAATTTTCCGTTATTTTTTTTACATGTATATATAAGTAAAAGATATAAGTTTTTAATGTATATTAAAATTAATTTCAAAAACTATAAAGTTAATGAAAATAAACGTTAAAACTTATATTACTTTAAGTAATGATTTAACAGTTCAACATATTCTTAACGACTAACTATTTAAACCTTATTGCTTTTATATAGGAGTGAAGAGGGAAAAATATTCAATATTCTACAAATGTCCTTAGTAGAAATAATAATACATTTACCAGTAAACACAACAAACACTTCCTTAAATATAACAAATTTAATTGTGTATCAGTTATTAAATCCTTTTGATGACGTTATGATTTTATATATAGACTAGAAGACAAAGTCAACGCAAAAAGATTAACCATGCAAACTAGTATTCATTTCTTATGCTTTTTACAATCTTATGTATGCGTATTTTCAAGTATTTCATTTTAAGTCTCTCTTCGATGAACTTTAAGTTCTTTAAAGGTGTATTATCAAGGACATTAAACGAAAAAGAATACATTTCAGTGAGAGATGTAATTAGAATTTTAATAAAAATATTTCATAAATTTATTATTATTCAAAATATAGTTCGCTTACTTTAATTTTACAAGCAGTCAAGAGTAATTCTGTGAAAATGTCCTTAAGTCGTTTAGAATCGTATTATTATTCTGCTTATTCTGATGACATGCCATCAAAGTAAAAGCGATACATTACATAGCAATAAATCTTTCTTTTGATAAAGAGATATTTTTCTACCAAAGGTTAGTAATTATCTTCTATTTTTGAAGCATAGGTTGTTAACTTATCTAATATTTCTTTTCAGTATAGCTAAGAATTTGTCAAGTTGATTTGTTTTATAAATCTGTAAAAAGTGTCTTTACTAGGGTAAGGAGTAGTTTTTATAAATTTGGATCGGTCATTGCTGTTATTCTATGACTAACCGTCTTTATAATAGTTGTAAAACATATTATTTATTCTATTTTCCAGGGTTACACTTTAAATACTACATGTGGTTAGAATCCTCATGTATTAATAGTCGTTTTCGATTCCATTACTGGTCTGTTACTGCACCTGGCAAATCACTGATAAGGACTTCCGGACGAGATAGTTCGTTTTTCATCGTATGTTTTGGCTTTTCCATTCGTTTTTTTATCGATAGACAATTTCTCTCTTATTTACTGCCAAATATTATATCTTCTGCAACACAGTTTCTTCGTCTTATACTCACAGTTGCAATTACCACTTTTTCTATCTTTACCATATTGTCTTGGTCATTTTAAGGGGCTCCTTTCTTAACGTGGAAAATTCTCAGTTCTAGAAAATCAACACCAATAAGCAACTTCTTGTTTCAAAATAGCACCTGAAAGAACTCAAATTAAAATTGAGAAACGGTTTTCATCTATTGTTACTTCTGTCGTAAACACTCCCAATGCTGCATATGCTAGCGATTTGATTTTTGAATGTTTACTAGC
>NW_014569820.1:191156-217849 GCF_001313835.1 Polistes canadensis
AAAGTTTTATATTTCGTGAATGGTTTAATTAAAAAATTGGAAAAGAATCAGAAAGCTCTTTTTCACGGAGTACAAAATAATAATAAAATTGAAAATAAATCAAAAGTATCAAATTTTACAGTAAATTGAATTGGCATGCAATGTCACATATATTACTAAAATTTGGCAAGTAACAGAATTTTTTTAAATTTCTTTCCTTCGTGCTTTCAAAAACTCGCAAGAACCAACAAGTGACCCTTATTTTTTGTTTGTTCTTTATTTCGCGCTTTCGATATTTCTAGAATACACGTATATAATAATTCCTTGCATACTCGTAGCAGTAACTCACACCCTTTCACTTCGCAACGTCACGCGTTTCATTATCCCTTCTTCGATTTTTCTTTCAGACTTTTATGGTTTGTACGTTTTCATCGTACCTCACATACACATCCAAAACTGTCTCGTTCATAACACTAATTCAATCATCCATACCACTACAAAATATTCTGTAAGATTGATTTTAGATATATAAATATCTTTTAAGTATAAATGCATAGGTGCCATTACCAAAACACATTTTGTAAGAATAATACTGATTTTGTAGAATTTTGCATGTATAAAATAATTCAGGAATATAATGATTAAAGTAAAAAATGTTTACTTAATGAACTTAAATAGACAGTTTCGTTAAATTGTATATTGATGTTGGGTATATACTGATAATTTAATATAACCTGTGACTATAGAGGACCTTCATCATAAATACATTACGTACCGCAACGAAGAAGATAAATCAGTGGGGTAAATAGAAGAAGAAAGACAAAACTCATCTTCTTCTCCTTTTATTCTCACTTCTCATCCATACAAGACACCGAGCATATCACAAGTGTACATATTTATCATAAGAATACATTTTCTGAATAGTTTCGTCCAAGATTTGTATATTGATCTAATATCAGGATCTTACATGAGTAATAAATTATTAGAAAAGAAAGCCTCAAGTTGTTAATGCAATTGCGAAATACATAATCAAAACTACGTAGAGAAAATTACAGTAATAGTGAAAGAAATAAATTAAAACAGTTCTGAAAAATGTTTACTGCAAGAGCATCGGATATTTTGCCGACATTGGATACAAAAATTCTTCTTCTCATTGTAAGATATAATCAGAGACTTATCCATTTCTTTAAATGGATTAATTATTTTGATTATGTAATGGAACTATTTGACGTACCGAATGATTTAAAAGGGCAATATTTATTATTTTCGGTCGACGTTATAGCTCTTTGGAAGATTCGATTAAAAATAGATCCTGTTGATCCTACCGTGCTATCATATGAAGTGATTGTATCAATATTACAGGAAATTTATGCACCTATGGATAAAGATATTGCCGCTAGGCTTTATTTTAATGCGAGATTTCAATTTGAAGGCGAATCCATAAAACATTATGTCTCAGCATTAAAAAAACTTAGTGTGCCGTGCAATTTTGGAGATATTCTAGATAATATATTACTACGTCAATTTATACGTGGATTAATTAACCAAAAAATCGTGAATTGTTTGACTAATATTGAGAATTTAGATATTGATAAAGCTATGTTTATCGCTCACGAAACAGAGATTAAGGAGTTATGCTATAAACTTGGACGTGAAGAATATTGATTAAAACTGATTGAAAATAATGAAATTTAAGTGAGGAAAACGAACTAATCAGAGGTCGTTTATTAATCAATTGTTTTAGATTCATCAATATTAGAAACACATACTTGTATTTTCAAATTTATCAACAACGTTACCGTAATCTTTATAAGTATTAAAGGTTTTCATTAATGGCGTACATTGTTAATAGATTTTTCTAAAGTAGATGACCTTCGTTTAAAAGAATATGTTAATCGAAATAAACAAAAGAATTTGGGATAGAAGAATACCCTACGTTTGAACCTTTAATCTTATATTTTGATATTTAAATTTTGATAACAAACATGTTATAAACGATACTGTCATAAACGATAAATGATCGCGGAACGATAAATATTATCTTTATTTGTATTTATTGTATCTTCATATTAGTTTTGTAAATTACCAAAATCTATTTACTAACTGACACAAAGTAGGTTATTTTATTTAAGATAGATAGGATATTATTTGAAAATATGTATATTTAGTATTGTTAATGTTATACTATTGTTTAAACTCCTCACTGCTATAAATGCAAAATAAGTATTTTTACATCGAATTATACTACAAAAACAATACAGTGTGTTTATTGATAAAGGTTAAGCAAAAAACCGAATAAAAAATTTCTAATTCAGTTTAGTATTTTAAAAATTAAAGAAGAACTTTAATTTTTGGACAATCAAGGTCATTTAAAGATCATGTTACTATATATATTTGAATGTATGTTTCAAACAGCTACTCGAGACAATCAATCAATAGTATAGTTATTTGTTTAAGAATAACGTTGACTTTGATAACTCTGAAAAAAAAAAAGACTTTTTCAGATGTTAGTACTTCGACACCGTTTGTACATTGCATAAAAAGAATTTTTTTTATTTGTATATATATATATATATATATATATATATATTATTTTTTATTGAGTCCGATCAAAGATGTATTTATGTTATTTTTTTTTGACAACTCTTCATTGAGATATGAATTTTGTTTAAAACTCGAAGTGTTTTTTTAAATTTTCGTAATTTTTTGAAAAATCTACTCGATGACTCGTAAAATCATGTAGCAGGTCATGTATCGTATGGATGAAGGTCAAACTGCATATAAAATAATAATTGTAAGTAGTAGACTTAATGAAAAAAGATAATTTGGATAAATCATAATATAGAATGACGAAATAATATTAATATAGATCTTAACAAAATTAAATATAAGGGATTTGCTCATGTACGAGAACATTGGTATAATTTTGTATTTACATCAATGAGCTTTCGAGTTCTTAACGCTATACAATAATAATAAAGATGATAATAATAATAATACGATATAAAATTTGGGTAAATTTCTTTAATTCAAAAAACCACATCAATAAAATTACTGAAAATCAACGAAATAAACCATATTGATTGTTCAGAATTTCGAGGTGAATTGTTCACCGTGATCATCTGTTATTTTCTGAAATTAAATCCTTCCTCATAAAAATGATAGTCCAGAAAAAATAAGGGAAGCTCGAGACAACCTTTTCCCAACCGCGCCAAACATCCCCTCAACGGGACTCGAAACCATTAGGATCCGGAACGTAAATGTGATCCCAAGAAAAGATCCATTGTCGTAGGCACCTCCGTCGATTTAAAAAAATATTGCGATTTTCATGATACACTAGCGTCGAAATAAATTTACTGAAAAAATATTTAATACTCTCTAACTCACGTAACTGAAATAATAAAAATGTTGAGAATATCAAATATACAGCATAGTAAGCTAGGAACTATTAAAATATGAATATTTGATGAGGATATTAAGTTTCATTTAGTTGATACCGACTTTCCAATCAAACAGGACTCGATTTGAGAACGAAAGTTTGAAAAATATAAATCTGTTATATTAAATTATGCTAAAGAACAACTAAAATGGAATAATAAAATAGATCAATTCTTTGATTATAAATTTGTTACCGTACCACCCAGGTTGTCACAGATTTATTCTTTTTGTATTAAAAACCCAGAAATTAAAGAAGGGTATATTTCTCTTTTAAAAAATTCTCTTTTTCTTCATCTGCCAAGTTCGAAATTTTTTTCGTTGAAGACAATGGTCAAGAAATCCAAGAAAGATTTATTACTAAAACTAAAAAATCAGATGATAACCATTTTCCAGATCCGCGGCTCATTGTCGCCTAAGGGTTTCGTTTGGAAAAGATTCACATAACCTAAAAATCCTGAAAATCTTGTCTTTCCTATCGCTCTAAAAAAATATATGACTATTTAACAAAGGATCTCATGAAAAGATGTAGACTCTTAAAATTCCTGGTCTCAAATGTCATCTAAACTTCATCTTTGAAAAATATAATAATCCCTTTGTAAAATACCTAAACCAATGTGCCTCTTAGGCGTCAATGCAACTATACAATAAGAAACAAAGTTTGCATAACCTAAGATCTGATTCGTTATGCAAAGAAGAAACTGATCTACGAAGTAGGTGCAAAAAATAAGTCTAGAAGGAAAATCAGGAAGACAAAGCAAAACATATTTAATATTTCTATTGAATCCTGTATTTTTGTTTTAATTAATAAATCCGTATCTTGCAATCTGTATAATCAGTGAATGTTTCTCTAATTGTAAGAATGATCGTTAATGCGAAGGAAAAAGTTTGAGGATAAATCAATTTGAGAGAATATATTGTTACGTTGTTATATAACTGCCTCTCTATATCTAATTATAAAAGTTAAATTTATTTAATTTGCAAAACCGACTATGCAGAAAACATAACCCGATACCGCTATACATGCTTTAAGTCTGGAAATCTTAACAAATTGTAAAGAATACGTTTTTGATAAATCTGAAACTGTAGTATTGTTTAAACGATTTATATTATAAATTGTGTTATTGTTCGATTTATATGTTTCAAGCCTATATAGAAAACATTGAAAGCGGGTTGCGTGTAATTCTGAGTTTAATGTTTCTTATGTTTACGACCTTGTACACAAGCTCTTGAATTTTGTCTTTTAGATTATAAATATCAACAGAATGATAAACATTGTATAGAACGACACGAAACGACTGTTCTTGTTTCTATTGAAAGGCATGAAAACTATACTAGTATTAGAAGATTTTAATAATTTCTTCATTTTTCTATAGGTCTCAGGGTTAACTGATAGGACACGCGGTCTTTGTTATTATTTACTTTATATTTATAGCTTTCTTTTTTTACTACTTCGTTCAAACATTTTATTAATGATTTGATATCGATTACATCGTTTGCACAGATTGGCGGAAGCTGAGGTACATTTGAAGTCGGTTTATTTTCTGGCATCTCTATATCCGTATTTGAACTTAAAATTGAAAATTCGTTAGAGGTTGACACAACTCCTAATGATATCCTGATAAAGGATATGCGAAAGGCTTATTTCCATTTACCTGACCGATTTAAAAGGTATTAACTGTAATTGCTTATTATCGTATTAATTCTCAATATTCAGAATGTAAATAAAATAATACTCAGAACTCAGTTTCTTACGTCTCGATACACAGAAGGCTAAAACACGGATGATGATTATCAAATGTAAAACACTTTTCCAACTTTATTACGGTAATTCGTTCAATCAAGTATAAGTAAAAGTGTAAATCAAATATTTCTAAATATAAAAATTGATATTTATACCAGTAACATTACTTTGAAGTACATTGTTACAGCAATAAAGTGAATGTCAGTTAAAGTAAAGCAAAAAACCGATCAAAGTATTTTAAATCCATTTAAGGCTATATAGAAAATAAAAAGTATTGATTGATTTTGGAAATATAAAACGCGATGGAAGAATTCATAAAGTTAAGAAAACGTGCTCTTAATTATTTCCAAAGATTCAATCCAAAAAAGGAATGTTTTCATTCACTGGCAAAATGAATTTGAGTTTGTAATCAATATGCTCCAAATAACAAATAAAAAAAAGACTCCTTTCTTATTAATTATGATGAAACCTTCCGTTTATCCAAAAATTCGAACACTGTCATACGAAGATTTTACACAGAAATTAGAGGTTATGTTCTCAAATTATCAATGATATCAAGCAGCAAGGTATCGTTTCTTTGATCGAAAACAAATGATTGGCGAATCTGTGCTTCAATATGTCTCCGCTTTAAAACATCTAGATAAGAAGGAGCAGTTTTTTCAAATGTTAACGAAGTTTGTTTATTTATGAAAGAACTAATAACCTCGTGTACGGGTGGGATTAATAAAATGCAACGTATACCGATATTAATTATGCTTCAAGTGTTTATATAATGATTACCACCCACAGAAACGTATAATTCATCCCAAATTTTATTTTTTTACCTGTTATTTATTATAAGTTTTTTAATTTATACGTTCTATTAATTTAAAACGATAAATTATATGCATATATATATATATAATAATTATTATATTTATAATAATTATTATAATAATAATTTATTATAATTCGAAGAGAATATTCATTTTTCACGGTTATTCTCGGATAATTGAGTGCGATGAAAGCAATCGTTTTTAACAGTTACTCTCAACAGAAGAGTTTGGTAATAAAAGCACACGTTTTTCACAATGTTTCTCAATAATTCCTTCTTCGCCATTAATTTTGAGAAAGAAGTTATGTTGTAAGCTGTTTGAAACATTGCCTTCATTTGATAAATTGTCTAAATACGAGCCTTCAGTACTACAAACACTTGAGGGATCTACGTGTTTTATTTTGAAAGGAATAAAAGTTCCCGCGTATAGCTGATGCTGATTAAATGATTATTTATTAATGAATTACAGTTAAAAGATTACTGTCTCACTTTTCTTCTTTTTTCACAATTACGCAATATACTACTCGATATATTCTTTTTAAATACCCTTGTAATACTTACCCAATTTTTTCAATACTGACACAATTCTCATTGTTTTCTTTTATCTGATTCTCAAAATTCCATTAATTTTCCAAATTCACTCGCTGATACATTTGTCTTTTTATTTCTGGTACGTACATTCAAGCTAGCAATACACACACAAACGTATCTATTTTATTTATACCGTACGATGAAACGCATCTGGACTCGCAGTTGAACTAAAGCAGCCGATATTCTAAACAAAAGTGTACAGTTGCAGACAAAAATATTCGTACAGTAAGTATGTGAAAAGAAAAAGATCTGTAATTTTGATATTATTAATTGTAATACAATATATAAGTGTGCATGTTATGCACTAACATTAGTAGTAAGTAATATAAATAAATAAAAATTAATTATAGTGTTTTGTAACCTACAAGATTTAAATATTCGTTGAAAGGTGAAATTTCAGCGAGACATATGTATTCGTACATTGTTATTAATTAATATATTAGGTGTACAAATAAGTTTCCGCTGTTTTTCATTAAAAATTAAGTATTTATTCTAGAAGAATGGTAATTTTTAGGTTATTTAAAATACTGTCCATCACTTGCAATGGCCTTTTCTCATCTCTCAGGCAACATTCGGATACCACGTAGGAAGAACTTCTTGTCTTTTGATGGTATCCACGAATCAACCTAATTTTTGGTATCTTTATATGATTTGAACCGCTGCTCCGACAGAGCATGTGCTATGAACCGAAATAGGTGATAATCGGACAGTGCAATGTCTGGTGAATACAGCGGGTGGGGTAACACTTCCCAATCAAGTGTTTCCAAATACTTTTTCACGGRAGCYGCTACATGTGGACGAGCATTGTCATGCAGGAGAATAATTTTTTCGTGTCTAGAATACTATTGAGGGCGTTTTTCCTTCAGAGCTCGGCTCAATCTCATTATTTGTGTTCGATAAAAGGCTCCGGTGATTGTTTTGCTCGGATTAAGCAACTCATAATACACTACACCCAGCTGATCCCACCAAATACACAGCATGAGTTTTTTTCCGTGAATATTCGGTTTTGCTGTTGATGTTGACGCATTGCTTGGTAATCCCCATGATTTTCTTCTTTTTGGATTATCATAATGTATCCATTTCTCGTCACCAGTGATGATACGATGTAAAAAACCCTTTTTTTTATGTCTAGCAAGCAGTATTTCACTTAAGCATAATCAGCGTTCAATATCTCTCGGCTTTAATTCGTACGGAACCCAATTTCCTTGCTTATTAATCATTCCTAATGATTTTAAACGATGTGAGACTGCTTGCTGAGTGACTTCTAATGTTACAGCAAGTTCTTTTTGTGTTTGAGATGAATCTTCCTCCAATATTTCCTCCAATTCTGCATCCTCGTAAATTTTTGGCCTTCCACTGCGATCTTTGTCTTCTACGTCGAAATCACCGTTTTTAAATTTTTGAAACCACTAACGACACGTTCTCTCACTCAAAGCAGTCTCACCATATGCTTCTACGAGCAATCGATGCGCCTCAGCAGCAGATTTCTTTATATTAAAGAAGTAAACTAATATTTCCCGCAAATGACGCTTATTTGGCTCAAATTTAGACATTTTCAACTAAAACAAATTATATTTTACTAATATGAAATCAATAATATTAATATGTTATGTTGTTCTCAAACGTCTAAACTAATTTTTAAGCAGGATATCAACTGCGAAAGTTAACGGAAACTCCGCGCCGCGCTATCTACATTAAAACGGCGGAAACTTATTTGTACACCTAATAAATGTAATGATTAGTATTTCATAAGTTTCCCCTTTTGACGAATAACGACATCTAAAAGAATCGATAGAAAAATTCTACTTATATATTTGAAATCTGTGTAACATATGTTGTCAGCAACAGCTACAATTTTTCCGGCAACAGATTTACTATAAACTAGTGTAATTATAAATTTTTAATAAAATTCGGTTATTGTTAATAATTTGAAATATGAGAAGAAAGTGCAATAAAATAATATTAGAAGAGTGAAAAATTATTATAAATATATTCAAGGAGAGTAAATCTTATGCAAAATTAGCCGAAATATTAAAAAGACGTCGTTCGACAATTCAAAGTATAATAAATATATTTAAAAAAGAAGAAATGTTACTTAATTTAAAAAGAAATGGTAGGCCTCGAAAATTGACTTTAAGAGAAGAACGAAAAATTGTAAGGATTATTTAAAAAAAAATCGATACCAATGCATTTGAAATTGCATTTCAGAATTTCGGGAACATATGCAAAATGAAATAAATCCGAAAACAAATCGAAGAATATTGCATAAAGTAGAATATAAAAGTAAAGTAAGATTAAGAAAATATAATATAAAATCAAAAGAACATTTAAATGAAATTTAATTAAAAAAGTGATCACATGAAATACTAATCATTACATCTATATTAATTACTAACGATGTACAAATACTTATGTCTCGTTGAAATTTCAGCATTTGACGAATATTTAAGTCCTGTAAATTACAAAATACTATAATTAACTTTTGTTTATTTATATTACTTACTACTAATGTTAATGCATAACATGCACATTTATATATTGTATTACAATTAATATATATATAACGTAGAAAATAAAGATTTTTTTCTTTTCGCATACTTACTGTACGAATACTTTTGTCCCTTACTGTACATCCGATGTACCGGTCTCTCATTATCAGTCCTTGTCTTTCTCTCTTTCTCTCTCTTTCTCTAGCATCTAAAGTATCTCATATTATAGTCCAGGCAATAAAAGGGCCAAGTGCCAAATTTTTGACCACTTTGCCAGAAACTTGATATAATGGTAATTCGACGACGCTGAATCGAATGGTGCATATCTTTTTGCAATTGGATAACGCATTTATGAGAAAAAGGGTAAAAAAGGGTAAAAAACGGCCGTATCTTAGAATCTAGGCATTAAATCGAAAAAAGTTTCAAACAAAAGCTGTAGAGAATTGAAAAATACATAAAAAATGTTCTAAGGTGTATCTTCGTATTTGCAAAAATAAGCGAGAAAATGAAGGTGAAAGGTAATTGTAAGAGAGAGGGCTTTACAGGCGAGCGAGCTAGTGTGCGTTATCTTGAGGTCTCTCGGTCGTGAATGCGAGTGCGAGTGAGAAAACAAATGGATAATATTTTTTTAAGCGATAGCGATTCTTTTTGTTTGGCCCATCGATTGTTGAGTGTTCTGTATTATATAATATTTCTGATATTTTTTCATGCTGTAGCGAGAATTTTTCGTCTTGGCCATCGAGTGTCGAGCGTTATGTATACGAGTGCGAGTGAGACAAGAAACAGATATTTCTCTCTTTCTAATTTTTTCTTCGGAAGCGAGAATTTTTCGTTTTGACGATCGAGTGTCGAGCGTTCTGTATATCTATATATATATCGGCGTATAAGCGCGGCATTTTTAAATCGAATCTTGATGCTTATGGCATGCCGTTTTTTTATTTATTGTCAAAAATAGTGAACCTTGATTAAAAGAAAAACAATAATTCATTTTAACAGAAACTATTATTATTTAGTCAACAAATGATGTATTTTAGGAAATTTTAAATTAAAGATTTGTTGTCTCCTAAATATTTATTTGTGTATCAAATTGGATACATTTTTAAAAAAGAAGAATTTTATATCTACACATAAAATAAATTCAAGATATTCAGGAAAGGATATTCTWAAAACGTGGAATTTATTTTTTGTCTAGACATTTTTTTAATTCATTTTTATTATGTTATAAGAAAACAGAAATGCATTTTTATTCAGCTTCACAGTCACAAAAATTGTAAGGAAAAAATDGAATATTTGTCAAATGACACGCTAGTGTAAGTAGTATCGTCTCTGTTTCTCGTACTGGTAGTTACCGTTCGATTCTTCGCAGGGGAATTATTTTTTTTTCAAGTTTTTCTATCCTTAAGCTATGCAAATTCTTTTTAAATTTCTTAATTTTTTAATTATATACAGGAAAGAAAATTAAAATATTACAAAAAATTTGAAGCAATAAATTTTTTACCATCTTGCGCAAAAAAAAGAATTTGTATAGCTTAAGTCTATTTGATTAATTAATCAAATTATTTTGATTTATTTGTTCAAAAGAATTTGTCAAACATTTTTAAAGATAAAAATTGTTGTATAATAATCTATAAAAATTAAGTAATCATTCTAGGAACCAGTGAAAGAGAAAATATAATTTTGAAAGGCCATTCCTCGTTTATTAATCGAGATAAAGACATAATTAAAACGTACAACTGAATTCGGCATAAATATTTTTGGAAAAATATGAAACAAGACATTCAGATATTCATTGAACATTGTAGTGATTGTCAAATTAAAAAAATTAGTTACAGTAGAAAATATGGAGCCTATGGTTCTAACAAATAGGCTAGGAACAGTATTCGACAAAGAAGTGGCTTTAAATGTCGTTGACCTCACAGGGGTGACAAATATCTTGACTGTACAAATTCTGTTAATTAAATACACTATTGTCACTTCATTCAGTAAAGTAAGATTGGTGAATATCGCGGATGCATTCGTGGAACATTTTGTTAATAAATTAGGTACTCCTAGATCGGTGCTAACCAATCAAGAGACTAATTTCAATAACTCACTGATGAGAACCGTAACCCGAAAATATTAAATTAAACAATATAGAACAACATCTTTCCATCACTAATCAAATGAATCATTAGAACGCGATCTCATCTGATTTTGATAAAATATTTGAAACTATTTATCGATAAAGAAAATGATTCAGACGTATTGATAGGGATGATCATGTTTTCATAAAATTCAAGTATCCACGAAGGCACTGACGATTTACACTGTATGAATTAGTATTTTGTAAATAATCTAGAAACAATCTATTTAAATTACTAGAATATACTAATTTATTTGAACAAAATTCGCTAAACGCATGAAATAGCACAAAAGAATTTAATTGGTGCCAAAATAAGATCAATAAGATATTACGATTAGAAAACAAAATTACACAGTATGTAGTAATAGAACTAAAAAGTATTTTTATTATAAGAACCTAAATCAAAATTAAGAGATCAATACACCGGTCTCCATAAAATTCTAGAAGTGCTATCACATAATAATTTAAGAATAAAAACTACGAGAGAGTCGCAAAGATGGTGCATCAGAATAAGATTAAAATATATAAGCTTAAGAAATCGTAAATTTCGAATTTTGAATAAAATACCAAAAGCTTTAGTATCTTCTGCAAATCATACTCGATCTTAGTATCTTCAAACTTAGGAAATAAACTTATAACCTTCGAATTTGAAACATTATCTATCTCAAAAAGTAAAAATTCAAAATTTGGTAAATCTTAGTACGATTGTAAAATTTGTAATTAACGAAAATAAACTGTAAAACCTATGTCCGCGTATTGAATTTTGTATTCTAATGTAAACTTGAATTTCGTATTGTTAGCCAATGAACTTAATTATATCACACTTACAATTTTCGTAATATTCTGATTTGTAATGACTAGTAGTCGAAAGAAATTATTTTTGGAATAACCTGTATTTTACAGAAGATTGAATTACCATAAGAATGCAATGTATCATCGTTTATCTAACGTGCTGCATCAGCAACACTTGGGCCCTTGTAAACTACGATCCTGCGGTGGATCAGTTGTAAAAGTCACCACCCAATCGCTGTTGGAGAGGGGGAAGTGCGAGTTCCCCACTACCATGCTAAGTCAGCATCAGTGCCGTATTGAGATAAATCGGACAATTTATTATTGCGGAATGTACTCGTATATATCAGCCATCGGCAACGGGTATCAGATATATTTGTTAAATATAAATTCAGAAACGTGCCATGATGCTATAAATACCAGAACATTATCATTTACATTCGTGTATTAAGGGGTTACATGGGTTTACACCGGGAAAAAATAGCATATTCTCAACAATTTTTTTTTCTATATAAAAAATGGAATTCTTATTCAAACTGTTAATAGTATTTAAGATACATATTTAAAGAACATTTTCTGAATTTTTGGTTGAAAAATATTTTAAACTCAGCCATTGCGACGTCATTTCCGGTGACCCCATCGAAAAAAAGTGTTTTCGCGTTGACAGCATAACTTATAAACGGTGGGGGTTTTTCTGTAGAAAAAATATGGTCTTTTAGTGAATACTTAAAACTAGAAACTGGACGAAGGAAAAAGAAAAAAATTAAAATTTGGATTTTTGGCAACGTTTTTAGCAGGAACATTCAAATGTCGCTACAATTTTCACCACATTTTGGTTTCTTAAAATTCGATTTTATGAAAAAAAAACGAAAATCCTTCGTCCCAGTCCTTGTCAACAGTATTACGAAGACGTGTAGCAAATTTCATCAAAATCGGTTAAATAGTTTTCGAGAAATCTTGACAACCGACTTTAGAAAAAGCGTTTTGAGAAAAACGCGTTTAAAGATTTGAGTGCTGGTATAAGAGCCATTAAAGAGTGCAACTTCCCAGGGCTCTATCTTTAAAAYTACTACTCYTATCGAYTTMAAAATTGAATACAATATTCTAGATGAGTTGTAGAATTTAAAAAGATACAAAAAAAAATTTTTTTTGAAAGTCCCAAACCCATGTAACCCCTTAACAGAGTTAATACAACTATCATAGTGTAACTTTGACTGGATCAGTGATCAGTGGTGGCAAATGTTCGGGTATTCAATATACTGACTCTTATGGTATTGGGACAACGTGATAGTGGAAGCAGTAGTACGAGTGGAACTAGGAATTTATACTGGTACAGTTAAAATGAAAAATAACTTTGTCTCATTAAAAAGACATAATATTCAGTGCGTGTTCTCCAAAGGTAAATGTTTGATGGAAGGAAAATGAAAATGGAATTGGGGAAACCTATCTTGGAGGCGTATTGTACGAAGAATTAGGAACCAAAATCACATTACCAAATATTTCGGCAACCGTTCCTGAAGTATACATGATAACTACTAAGGATGCAACATCCGACCTGACGTAAATGCCAAAACATCATCTGTGCGGATACACATTGGGAAGGATAGAATATTCCGAATTATTCATTCTGGAGACAACACATGAAAAAACCTAAGCAATTAAATCAAGACTTGCTTCAGAAAACATAAACTTCATGTTAATTGAAAATTTGTTTATGTTATTCAATTATGAAGACAATCTTGAGTTCAATTGAAGTCTTGTATCGTAACGTATTAGAATAATGATGCAATTTGGAGAAACGAGTGCTAAAAACTGTGCTTGCAAGTGTATTACCAGATGTCTTTATCTACACTGTCATGAATATATGGGAGTAATTAATGGTGAAATTGTGTACACAGTTAAGTACATTCCGTACCGGTCAACATTCGTCATACTATAGATTGTTACCAGTAATAAATAATTAATAAATAATATTTAATAATAATAAATCACAAAATCAGGGTCATGTTTCTAAAACCAAAAACCAGAACTTTATTGAACATCGGAAAAATAAAAACATGCAACGTACTACTGCCACGAAATTATTCTGTATAAATCTGTTTATACAGTGGAACCACAGGTGCTCCAATTCAACATCAAAATACATTGGAAGTATGATGACACCTGACTTTTAATCGAATCTATTCTGAATCTGATTGAGATAACTTTCGAGATCACATAATGTTCTCCCTCAACCAACCTTCAGTATTTAACACAATAGTAAGAGAGGAGTTTTAAGACAAAAGATGCCGGTAGAATCGTTGTAAGTGTTAAACGTTATAAATGAAAACGTGATTTAGCGGAAAATTTCGCGTCGCATTTGTGGGCCGGATTTCTTAAATTCGTGTCAGTCAGTGTAGCAGTATTGGAAATAATTATGATTGTAAAATTACACTTGGCAAATAGACTACAGAAACTATTATTCGAAGAAATCATTAAAGAATTTGAACTGCAAAGTATAATTACGGCTGAAGGTTATACTAGGTCATCCAAGGTGGCATTGCATTAATGCAAACGGCCATAATTTCGAACATTTACTGTAAATTGAAGCCTCAATAATATTAGAAATTCGAAAACTATACTTGTTATTTATCTTATATAAATATTGACCTTGGATGACTTTGTATGACTGAGTAATATGTCATTGTAATCCGCTCATGCCTCCCCACTGTTACGTTATATAAAAAAACATAAAAATCTATTTAAAAAAAATCAAGGTAATCTTAAGAACTTCTGTAAGCCTACACCCATGCAAAAAATATTTACACTACCTTATTTATCTCTTCATGTCATATATGTTTTGTATATAACATTTTTCTATATTATAACAAATAACAGAAATATTTAAGTGCTGATAACTGATGAACCACCCTATATAATAAGCCTTACACGCTGAATTTTACTTATTTCGTATTTTTAGGGTTAAAGGTCGTTTGAAGGCCATATAATGATATATTATTGAACTTGTTTAGGTAAATGCTACAACAATGTGTAGAAAAAAATGCAATTTTATTTTTAAAAATGTTGGTGACCTAAAAAAAAACCCCTAAAAAAATAACCTTTTACTTATTGTTAGTATTAAAAAAACAATAGAATGTCAGTCACAGGTGACTGACATGACATTCAACTTGTTAAAAAACATGATGTATGATAACCATGTGCGTGCTTCGAAACAATTTTGATTCTGATGTAGACATATTTTATAACTTTAAATTCAACAGAGATATTCATGTGTACTATTAATTTTAATTTACCCGGTGTAGAGATAACAAAATGGAGCCGAATTTGATTGCAAATATGCGTCTGGTTCTAACATGGGTACAGCAGGAGTGGCTGATCTGAAATTATTTTAAAATTTTGCACACTTGTGTAGTAGTCCTTAAGAATATTCATTGTACTTTTAAACATGGCGTATAAATTTCACCGTTTGCGAAAAAATTGGGATAGAAATCTCGAAAAAATTCTTATGCTTACTTATTTCTTCTTACTTTAGAAAAAAAAAATTAAATAAAATTAATTAAACATACTTTACAATAACGAAAATAAGAATTAAAAAAAAGAAACTTTTTTTAATCTCTAATAAATTCTTTTTCTTCCGAGAGAAGAAAAAGAAATAAGTAAACACAAGAATTTTTGTGAAATTGATGAATGAAAGAAGAGAAAAGAACAATTGTTTCGAAAATAATAAAAGTTTTTGAGAATTACTAAGAGCAAGCTAACTAGGACTTGATAGGAACAAAATCTTGTAAAATTAAATACAATTTAAGACCGGAAAATCTATTGAAACAGTCGGATAGATGTAAACTGATAAAAAGACTAGAAAAAAAAACTGTAACGTAATAATAAGTAGCTATAGATTAAATGTAAGTTATAATTGTAAGGTAAGATAGAATGTAAAATAAATAATTAAAATTTTGTATTGAACGAGTAGGCGAAAAAGAAAAGAAAAATCGATCGTTCAAAAAGAAAGGGAGAAAATATGCTGATCTCTACCTTACCGACATAAATTCTGAAACGTACACGAATTATACCAATACGCAATCACACGACAGCAAACTCTCAACGAATACATTGTATCACTCCTAAGTAATAAATATAAGAAAAAAAAATAGTTCACACACATACATATATAATAATAATTTATGACTTATTCCTCATTCATCCCCGTAACATAATATCCTTAATAATATTCATATTATTCATATATACGGTGAGTATGAAAAGTATTCATACACAGTATAGTGATTTCGAACAAAAACTTTGTAAAACTTTGCTTACTATAAACAAATATTAACAAATAACATATATATATTTTTAGAAATCTCTAAAATGAATCTTATTAAAAAATAATTAATTATTGATATTTGTTATGAAATTATTAACCAATTATTAAAAATTAAAGCAGAAAATATACGCGTAATAAATATTCGTTCATTTCTAAGTTTATAGCAATAACTATACATTTTAATACATAAACATATACATAAAGTTATATATTAAATACATAATATATACATAAAGTTATGATTATTTTTTGAATTTTTGAAATTTTTTTTTTAACTTTTTCATTAATCATTTCTACCTAGTATAAACTTTTTTATAAAAATTTGGAAAAGATAACTTTTTGTAGGAAAAATTCTCAGCTTTTCAATGGGGATATTCATTTTTTATCATAACGCAACAGAAGATCCTTTAAAATCAAATTAAAGTAGAAAAATCAATTTTTCTCACTGTGCAAAGCGTTTTATATCATATTTGATATTTTTTTTTGAAAGCTGAGAATTTTTCCCACAAAATATGTATTATATATATGTGAGGATACAGAATATCTTAGAAGTGTGTGACCATAGTGTTTAAGTTTTCCACAAAAGAGTGCATGTGTGATGGTATGAGTGTGTGCGAGATTGTAGCGAGGAACGAAGAAGAAAGAAAGCGTTTCCTGTAGATATAGTCCGGTCAATTTAGACATAAAAAAAGTGGTCAAATAACAATAATTCCCGGAAAGTCAAATTTTGGTGGAGAGCTGTAGTTTACCATTATAAATAAAGTTTTAAAAATCCCCATCGATTCTATGTGTGATTAAAAAGTTATTCAAAGTCAAAGGTAAAAATTTGAGATTTTTTGGATTTTGCTTGAAAACGGTAAGTTTTATCAAAAAAAACTTCAAACCAAAGTTGTAGATCTTAAAATTATCTACAAAAATGCTCTTTACGAATTCTTTCCTAAGAGTTACCATTCCTGAGATATCGCGATTCTAAGAGTCACATTATACTTGATATGCACATATAAGCCACGTATATACATATTAGGCACTTAAGCAAGTATAAATACCTATTTGTGTCTTTTTTATATATATTATACTATCCTAAAAACATTTATTCAAAAGATAGCCATTCCCTAACTGAATCTCCTCTATGCACGTGGGCTTGAAAAACATCGGGCTATTCTATTGTCCGTAGGTCTCGTTCATATACCTGTTTCTTTTAGTGCTAAAGGTTCAGTTCAAGTGAATATACGTACTTATTACAAGCGTCTACCATTTAGGTTATATGTGTTATTTTATAGCTCTAAAAAATGTCTCAGTTTTGCTTTATTTGCAATAAACTTTTAACTGAAGATAAAACAGTTGTGGTTGATCGTGGAATGGCAAATTTAATCGAGGCTAGTGTCGCGAGAAGTGATGAGTTTACTGAGTATTTAAGAATTCAAAAATCCGTTACAATACACGTGGATTGCAGAAAATCATACACCCGGAAAACTTCAATTTTTGCAGTGAAAAGACAACATGAGGAGAAACAGGCTAGTACTTCAAAAATAAGTCCACCTCGTACTAGAACGTGAGTAAGTGAATCAAATTTTTGTTTTAAAAAATATTGTTTATTTTGTGGTAATGAAGCCAATGAAGAAACTGAGAAAAAGAAAGCACAGCATCTTCGAAAAAAAATTTGTTACGTGACTACACTAAAATTCAAAGAATCACTGTTGAAATTTGCTAAAGATCGTTCTGATGATGTTTCAAAGGCTGTTCTTGAACGTATTAATTTTGAGTATGATTTAGTCGCTGCTGATGCAAAATACCATGACAGTGTTACAAATCTTTCTTAAAATCTAATACTGGTGGTAAAATTGGCCGTCCACAAGATGAAACTATAAACTCTGCGATGGAGATAATTTTTCAATTCTTAGAAACGAGTGATGATTGCCAGTTTTCGTTGGATGAATTAAGGAATGTTTGTCAAGATGTAGCTTAGATGACAGAACTATAAAAATACGATTGAAACTGAAGTATGGCAGTAGAATTATTATTACAGAGAAGTCTGGAAAATTAACATTTATTTGTTTTATTGACAATTACCWARATATTTTAAGTCAAGTCTGGTCTGATAAAAAACACTGGATGAAAAAGACAAGCGGTTAAAAACTTTGGAAGCTGCTGCAGCAATTGTTCGTGAAGATATTCAATCTTGCGTTTTCGATAGTACTATGTACCCCCCACCAGGTAGAATGTTCGAGGATATAAATAAACATATTCCCGAATCATTATCATATTTTTTGGAACAAGTCATTTTAAAAAAAACGCGCCAAGTACACTACCTCACTGGTGGTGTAGAAATGTGTGCATATCATGTATAATTTGACTCTTAGAATCGCGATATCTCAGGAATGGTAACTCTTAAGAAAGAATTCGTAAAGAGCATTTTTGTAGAGAATTTTAAGATCTACAACTTTGGTTTGAAGTTTTTTTTGATAAAACTTACCGTTTTCAAGCAAAAACCAAAAAACCACAAATTTTGACCTTTGACCTCGAATAACTTTTTAAGCACACATAGAATCGATGGGGACTTTTCAGACTTTATTTGTAATTGTAAACTACAACTCTCCACCAAAATTTGGCTTTCCGGGAATTTTTGTTATTTCAAATGTCTAAATTGACCGGACTATTTCCTGTAGATATGTTTTGTTTAGATAGTAAGACTACACCGTCTGGGCCTGTCGCCTTTGTGCGGCTCCATCGAAATCTCTCGAACGTTCTCGCTCCGGAAGTACGGAAAAGATAAGTTGTTTATGAGGGAGAATTATCAAGAGGTTTCTGGAGGGAATGCCAAAAAGTGATGAAAGACGATGGAGGGGGGAAAGGGGATAAATAGGCGCCGGTGGGGACCGGACGGCGCATTCCATATTCGGGCATTTTGCGATAGTTCTTTAATTTACGCGACAATAGATTATAGATATTCATCGTTCTATCTCTTAAAACAATTATACCAAAATCGTTTAACATCACTGTTAACCACTTGCGGTGGAAAGACGTGCCACGCACGTCAACATGCTTTTGTTATCGGAACACCAGCGACGTGTTACGCACGTCGTTGGGCGATTGTTACAGAAAGATAAATGACGTTGTGGCACTCGCAACCGAGAATTTCTGTGCACCGCAAGTGGTTAAGCGTTATTGATTAAGTCAATATTATTACCTTTTATATTTTATTCAAATTAAAATAAAATAAATCTTACATATATGAATACTTCTTTTAATTTTTATTATATTTTTTTTATCTTATTGTGCGTATACGATAATTACCAGCTTTAATTTAAATCGACTTTATTTTCCATTTGTTTAGTCAATACTCAAGATTCGAGATGTATTGTTGAACCAGGATTAGTTGCAATCTAAAAGTTTTCGTATGTAACTAATAAACAAGTTGTATTGTAAGTGTGCAAATGTGAATATAATAGTTTTCTAAGTAACAGAAATATCCAGTGAAATGTGTAAAAAATGAGTCTTAGAAACCCTGCATTGAAAAAGACATAAATAATAATTGAAGAAAATAATTCAATTGTTGTTTATTATTTATCCTGTAAGTTCTATTGTTTAATTTGGATATACTTTCAATTAGTATTAGTTTTTATTTGAATCTCGTATCGCACGATGTGCAGCTTGTATAATTTTTTTTATAATCGAAAATAAATACAAAATAAACACAGAGATTCGATCCATATATATATATAACAAAAAGTATAATTTGAATAAAATAAGAAAAATAGAAAAGTTCTGATTGATATCCCATGTGCCTAACGAATGCTAATCTATTTTCTGTTTAGACTTAATTGTTTAGAAAACGGGGAAGAGAAAGGTAGGTATACAATACATTAGATAAATCACTGCTCGAAGAATTAGTATAACCGAGCACTATAAACAGCACGTCGACATTTGCGAATTTGAACTTCAATCAAAATAAACGGTTTTTGTTTTGCTTCTGTTTATTGTCCTCCTGACGAGAATATCGAGCTTTTATGAAATTAAAGAAATCCTTGAAATTGTAATCATTCAACACGTTTCTTTCTCTTTAATAAGATAATCGTTTAATGTTAATGGCCTAAACACACACACACAAGAAAGGAAAAAGTATCCTTGTATGGGTCAGACTTTATTAATATGAGAATTCATCAAAGATTACATAAACATTTAGCAAACTATTGTCTAATACAATAAATGTCTAATAATAATTTTTGTATTGTATTGTCTAATAATAATATTTGTATTGACAAATGTAATTGTCTAATAATAAATTTTGTAGAAAAGCAACGTATAATAATAAACAATACATAATATCAATGAAAGATTAAAGAATAAACGTCAAAAAATACATGAAAAATCAGTAAAAATAAAACGCTACGTTACTACTGGTATAAACAAATGCCGTGCAACAAATGTTCTTACAAACAATTACGGAACGTCAGAAAACGGATTAAAAATTAAAACAAATTTTCGAAGAATTTATCTGACGTATTTTTCTGTTATCTACATATATTGTGTTTTGCCAATCAAACAATTCTCTTCGCATTCAATATATTTGAATTGTTTGACGAATACAAAAAAAATCATGGCTGAATTAGAATTTAGAATTCGTGACAACTATAAACGTAGCTTTTAGGCTACCTATTCTCAAAGCACATTCGACATCGCATGTCACACGATTGCTATGACATCTAGGAACGATATGAACAACCCTTTACAATGTATAAATTCTCTTACAAATCTTCCTAAATCTTAAATTTGAAAATATATATAAGTGGGGATCATCAGAAGAAGAACAATAGAACCTTAACCGTTTATTCTCATTCCACTTTCATACGTACCAGTGAACGTTAACACTTTTATGTGTTAATCATTCGAACATATTCTCTGAATAAATATTATTGCCGCGAAAAGTATATAGTGATTTATTTAATATTTTATCTTACATACATAATAAGTTAACACCGAAGACAAGAGGAAGGTTTTAATGTTTTTTTGAAGTTTATTACAAGTAGAAAAAATTTCGTTAGTGAAACAAAAGATCGAACAAAGGAACGACCCTTAAACAAATAATCTATTATAACGTGATATAAAATATAAAAAGTTCTTATTTGTTATTATAATAATGAACGGAATAGATCCATCAGTGGCAGCAATAACACGAGGTATTCTACTTCTCCAGAAATTCGATCCATATATTATGGACTTTCTTGTTTGGCAAAATAGTTTTGAGTATATAGTTGATCTCCTCAAAATACCAGATAATAAAAAAGTTTTTTTTTTATTATGTATGATTGAAACTAATGCTTATATTTGTATTCAACAAAAACTGGCTTCTCTGAATCCTTTCGATATAGAATACGATGTGTTAATATCAATGTTAGAAGAATTTTTCTCATCTCATCAAGGAAAAACAGCGGCAAGATATCGTTTTGATATTCGAAATCAAATTGTAGGCGAATCCGTAAAACAATATGCTAACGCTTTAAAGAAGATAATTGATAAATGCTGTTATGGTATAAAGGCAAGTACATTTTTAATCATTCGATTCGTAATTGGATTGAAAAGCCATGCTATTCAACTTAAATTATTACAAACACCAAATGTAACGTTCGATAATGCAGTATATTTGGCCGAACGTATGGAATTTTATGAAAAGAAATGTTACGATCCTATAAGATTAGCTGCAATGAATCGCAAGCATCAAGAAATTGAAGAAAATATTAACAGTCCAGAAAAGATTTTAATAAACAGTCAAGAATATAATTTTTCATAATCATAAATATTTTTTATGAAAATAATAGAATTATTAAAAAACAGAACAATACTGTATAACATCATTTATGTATAAGAAAAAGAAGTTTTTATAAATAGAGTGACAAGTGGTATAAGCTGTGTTAGGAAACATTGCCTTCATTCATAATGATACATTAGTCAGAGTTTAAAAAAAGAAAACAGAAGAAAAAAGAAGTATTAGAAAAAGTTACAATTTTATCTGCAAAAACAAATGGTGCGTTATCGTGGAGATAAAAATTTAATATTCTGAATGATATTGGAACTTTTTTGTAAATATTAATGAGAACAAAAAAAAGAAAACGTTAAATTAACTCTAAATGTTCATAAAACGAACATTACTTTTTATATCAATATTATTATTATTATTTTGTATAGCTATCTAAAAAGTAAAAGGTTTTATTTCCGATGTTTTAGCACGAATTGACGTAGTAGATGGTCCTGCTTACGTATATTAAATACTAGTACTCGATGCGGTACTAATAAAACAAAATGCGTGTAATAATATTTTGAAATAATGAAGGAAAAAACATGTTGAAAAATGCCAATGTCAAAAATTTGTCTTAGTTGTAAAATGAAAAAATGAATTTGTTAGAAGGACGATGAACAAACGTAAAGCTTTACCCGTTAACTTTCGTTAAAGTTTAAATTTGTAAACAATACATGATAAGCTATTTATAGTATTCGGTGATATTGATATTCGAAACAAGCATTCATGAAAAACGCCAAAGAGCTGTTTATTACTTTTCTGTTTTCCAAACAGCTAAGTAAGAATACAGAATTTATCAGCATCTGTAAAATGTCTAATTTTAAGATAACAGAGAATTTTTTCAAAGTTTTATTTTTCGAATATATAATACTTTAGTTTGAAAATTTTATTATTCTTATTTTTACTTCCCGATCTAATATTGAAATTTATATCTAAAACTACATCATTTACAATAGAAAATTGCATACTTTCAACAGATACATAATTTTTTTTTTTTATAATCCAGATGATATAAATTACAATGTAAATAAAATATATTAATGTTAAGATCTTAGGGGTAGTGATTTAAGTTGTCAAATCTTCTACTTAAAGTATTAAATTTTATGGAAAATAAAATTATAAAAATTTGAATTGTTACCTGAATGGATAAATAGGTGCTGATATACTCTCTATTCTTTCAGTATCTTTGGCTTACTTAATACTATCTATTCTCTAATATTTCGTTGCTTATTTCGATGAGTTCCTTAACATAAGGATTTAGGTAATAATCGCACGAATTAGTTCAGAAATTCAATTTCTGTATATCATAGAAATGCTTAAATTGAATAGTATGACTGATTTTTTAACAAAATACATTAAACAAAATTACAAAATAAATTGTTCTTAACAGAGTTCAATCCTAATGTAAATAATTTGACAAATTCCGTAGCATTGAAAAAAGTACATCATTCTGTTAAAAAAAAAAAAGGTTTTCTGATAAAAATTAAAAAACTGTTCAGATATTTCGTTTATTTACAACTGAACTATCTATTTAAGAAACAAATAGTATATTTTTTTTTAAAGTAATCTTGCAGTCTCGTTAATATGTTTTGAATTTTTTTAATATATCGCATAAAGAAAAACAATATGTTTAGTTTAAATTCTCTCAAATAATTAATACATAAGATTCGTTTAGATTATTACTATATTTTATTATATTTGACTATATTTTAGTACGCGTTAAGCTGTAAGTAAAAAATTATCGAAACTTTTAATCAATAAACAACACGGATACTAACTAAATATATTAATTATTAATGTAATCAGAAATGTAAAAAAAATAATTTATATAGTTGATAAAAAATCAAATTAAATAAATAACATAAATTACAAAATATTTACGTTAGAGAGTTAACATGTAAAGCTTATAAATTGGCTAGTTTTTATTCTAATAAGCAAGCAAAGCAATAGTTTGTAAAACTATTTGTCGAATATAATACTATTACAAAAAATACGATTTAAAGTAAATTTGCTATTTAGGAACTTCAAATAGCTGTTATCAGTGTGAATCGTCTTTTAACAACTATTTAGTATTTTTAGATTGATATTCAATAATTATTTATTTAATTGCGAACGTAGACATTAAGATTTTTACATGTTCGCGACGGGTCTTCAGTAATTGTACAATGAATGTACTACTGAAAGTAGAATCCATCGAGAACGTGTAAAATCATGTTGCGCTTATACATATAGCAGTAAAATTACTTTATAATTTATATTTTTTATAGTTCTTTTATCATCTTATTTTGTATAAGATACATTTTTTTTTATTATATATTTTTTTTTAGATTCTCATTGTTAAATAAATATTGAATTTAATGAGGTAACTCTAAGTGAATTTGTGTACATCGGTTTACATAATGTAAATATTTTTTTTCCTTATGTAAAAATTAATTTTACTGCATTATTTAAAAAAAAAAAAAAAAAAAGAACATTAAAATTAATTTCATGAGATTATTCACGCGTTCTAAAACACCGTATCAACAAATCTTCGAAATTAAATTATATTCTGAATAGATTGTAATAAAAGACGTGAGGTGTCGTAACACACCCGACAGAAGCGAAGCTTCTAAAGTATCGCATATCAAATTTCATTTTTAACCAATTATTAATATAATGTAATATCGATAAAGAAATAAATAATATATATTTTTACAAAAATAAATGAGCATAATATTTTCTTTCAAAATTAATATAATACAATGTTACATTTTACTCATCCCATTCTATCATGGATACTATTGGTTTGTAGTTGCAAAAATAAAAGACAAATGTTTGATATTCTATGTTGTTAACACGAATAGGTACATATTCTTTGATAGTATATATAATAGTATAAAATATATTATTTTATAGTATATATAGTATAGTTATATTTTAAAAGAATTTTAAGTAATAATATTTAATTCTTACAAGGAGACCTTATGGTTGTGCCCTCACGGATTTTAACGAGCTTTGGTATATTAGTAGTATACTAGTAGGGTGTTATCGTGGTAAAGTATTTCATCCTACCGCGAAGCCAATTTTAAGAAAAATGCTTTTAAAGTTTTGATTTTGGTTGTATACATGTTTATATTATCTTAAATGCGACCATTTCTGAATAGTCCAGGCAACAAAAGGAGAACTTGGAAAATTTAGCGCCCTTGTTAAAAATTGATATAATGGTAACTCGACGACGCTGAATCGAATGGTGCTAATTTTTTTGCAATTGGATCAGGAGATCTTTGAGAAAAAGGGTAAAAAAGGGTAAAAAAGCCATATCTTAGAATCTATGCATTTAATCGAAAAAAGTTTCAAACAAAAGTTGTGTTAAATTAAAAAATACATAAAAAATGTTCTAAGGTGTATCTTCGTATTTGCAAAAATAAGCGAGAAATATTGGTAAAATTGATTTTAAGAGTGAGAGACAAGCCCCGCCTCTTCGTCGGTCTTTACATGCGAGCAAGCTAGTATGCGTTATCTTGGGGTCTCTCGGTCGTGAATGCGAGTGCGAGTGAGAAAAGAAAAGGATACTTCTCCCTTTCTATTTGTTTAGGCGGTAGCGAGTATTTTTGTTTGGGCCATCGATTTTTGAGTGTTCTGTATTATATATTTCTGATATTTTTTCATGCTGTAGCGAGAATTTTTCGTCTTGGCAAAATCTCTATCATTTGGTAAAAACGAATGCCCTGATATTAAAAATTTATGATCTATGATTTCCACATTACTATCCAAAGTTTTGACAATTTTTAACCACATTGAAGCTACTTTAATGTTTCTATTTTGCCCGACATTATCAATAGTAAATATATTATCTTGATTATTTAAGTATAAATGGAGTTAGGCCACTTTCAAACTACACGGTTCGATTATTAAACTAACTCTGAAAACTTATGTGTCCAGAATTATCGTATTTGCTCGGATTATAAGCAAACTGAAATGCTTTACTGATAAATAACATAAAGTTATACACGAAATCATGATAACCGGAAAAAAACTGAAAAACGGAGTTAGGCCATGTTCGAAAATTGCGCCCCTCAGACTAGATAGCAGCACCTCTCGGCTAGTATGATTAATGCGCCGTCTGTTATCGCTGAGAAGAAGACATATCGATTGTTCTTATTGATCAATCACGCCACTTAACGTGTCAATAGGTCATTGGTCCCCTGTGACGTCATCCTCTGCGTGTTACTTTCCTATTGATTGTTTGTCATCTCTTCCTAGCTGGAACTCGCTCATTGGTCTATTGTCTTTTTTCCACTTCCGCTCTGTTCCTCTAATCGAACCTAAAAGTGGCGTGGTCCCACACAATCTCTTACGAAGTGAGACAGTGCGGACGTATCTTTAACAATCTCTGAAAATTTGTGAATCATCTCAGTCTCTCATCTCGTTTTTTCCTCAACTAGACCATCTCCTTATTCTTTCTCTCACCGTTCCATCTCATCTCTTATCACGCTTTTCCTCATCTAGTCCATCTCTTTTTACTCTCTCTCACTAACGGCTTCTCGTGCTACGTACTTCCGGTACACGTGGCGTGATATCCGGTACACGTGGCGTCGCTTATCTATTACTGCTTGTATAAAATCTATTATAC
>NW_014569821.1:0-4011 GCF_001313835.1 Polistes canadensis
TTAATTTATTATAATGTATGACTCTAAAGTAATATGTATTGACGCGTGAACTAGGTGATCGAGTTGCTGAGGAAGTTCCCAGTAAGGGACGAAACGTTCAACAAGATCAAATAAATTTGTTCATCAAAATTTATTAACTGTCTTCAATTTTCCCTTTGAAACTCATATATATTCAGAAAAACATTTCCTATAAATGTTGTTAAATATTATCAAATAAAAATTTAACAAAAATTCATGAAAACCGTGGTTTTATATTTCACGGTCTTATTGTTAAACTTTCATACTATCGTAGTAATAAAAATTGATTTATGTTCTTCTCATTAAGTCATAAAAAATAACCAACCACCACTTGTAACAACACACACAGACACATAGAAGGTTTGTTTAAATATGAAATAAATTCTCGAAAGGTTTCTATCATTTCTAACCCTTTCTAATATCATTCTATCTATCACGGATTCTATTTAAAGATCGATTAAAATGAAACCGAAGGATTATGGTGGTACGTACTATAATAACGATTACCATATTCAAATCGGTACTCGCGTTGTTCTCGATCGTTGTTGCAACAACGATCAAAAAAAAAAACTTATCGATTTTACGATATTCTTTGAGTAGAATAACTAAACGATTTCTTGTTAGAAGTGAAACTAAATTTATTACAATACGATTGGTGGTTACACATCTATGCGTAAATCTATATAAAAAAAATATAAAAAAAAGAAAAAGATAAAGAACTGCATTGTGTTTTCATCGAAGAAAACATTGAAATATAAAATCAAATTTTACATTCGTATTTAACAAATATTTGTCAGATTTTTTTTGTAAAAGATTAATAATAATGATTATATTATATATTATGTGTCAATTAGTTGTTTCTCTCGTTCAAAAATAAAAATTATTAATAAATGTGTGTACCAGGAATATGGGACAGTTTCGTTTCTTTATTGGAACTTTTTCAGCAACTGAAAATATTTTATTATGAATTTTATGTAAGAAACATACACATTATAAAATAGTTATTTAATATTACCGTTCACAGTTTTTTACATATTTAAGCAGACATACATTCTTATATTTAACAAAAAAAGTTAAATTATAAAAAGGAATTAAAAAAATTATTATTTAAATTATTAATTATATATATATAAAAAAGTTAAAATTATATATTATATACACACACACACAGATTATTATTCCTCATTTTAAATCAATTCACTTTACATATGTTTGAAAAATAATTGTTGATGATAGGTAGACACAAAAATATATATATATCTTTTACAAAAAGTTTAAGATGAAAGTTTCCTACATTTTAGGAATTTTTTTCTTTTCTTTTTTTATTATGACACGTAATAATTAAAGGAGGGGGGGTGGAGGAGGAGTGGGAGGCTGTAATATTAAAAGATGATTATAATGATTATAATTCACGTTGATTGAATATTCGAATATAATGTACATATATATACCTAATTTAAGGTCGAATTTGCGTATTAACAATTCCGATGAGTATAAACCATCGAATGGTGTTTTTTAACACTCCTGTTAAAAAGGGAGTGGCTCGAGGTCGGATACGTGATAGGTGCACGTGAATGCACAAACTTAAATGCCAAAATGCATGCGCGATCTCGTAATTATCCCCACCCAAGAAAATAAAATTTCTTTAATGATCGACTCATTACTAAATGCCATTCGGTTTCGTAGTATACGAGACGCGAGAAGGTGTCAGGTTATTTAATGGTAACAGCAACACCATCACCACCACCATCACCACCACCATTACCATTACCACTACTACAACTATAACTATTCCCTATCATAAACAACAGCAATAGCAGCAAGGTTTCTTGCGTTTTCACGATTAAATCGTATACTCATCTACATACATGTTATTCAACTAACACCAACTTGCAACAGGTGGGCAAACGTTCTCTTACTTTGCCTACCTCAATGTGTTCCAATCTTATGAAATACTTTTACATTCGTCTTACGTCATTCTCTCTTTCTATTTTTCTATTTTCTTATTTTTGATAAAGAAATTGACTTATTCGATCATTGGTAAGTAATATGGTAAGATGATCATAGTAATATTTGAATATTAATTTTAATAAAAGTAACTGTCAAAGAGGAAAGGTAATAAATAAATTATCGATTAATTATAGTTATTATATTGATTGGAAAATATATACGTTTGTTATTTAATAACTTCTTTTCTCCCATATAATTAATATATTTTTGTATCTTTATTTTATTTTATTTTGTTAAATTTTTTTCGTGATAATCAAATATTCGTCTTATGAGTGAATATATAAGAAGGTTATAAATAAATTATTGATTAATTATAGTTATCATATTGATTGGAAAACATACACGTTTATAATTTAATAATTTATTTCCCCATATAATTAATATATTTTTCTATTTTTATTTTATTTTATTTTATTACATTTTTTCGTGATAATCAAATATTTATTCTATGAGTGAATATATAAGAAGGTTATAAATAAATTATCGAATTATTATGGTTATCATATCGATTGGAAAACATATACGTTTATAATTTAATAATTTATTTCCCCATATAATTAATATATTTTTCTATCTTTATTTTATTTTATTTTGTCAAATTGTTTCGTGATAATCAAATATTCGTTTTATGAGTGAATATATAAGAAGGTTATAAATAAATTATCGAATTATTATGGTTATCATATCAATTGGAAAACATACACGTTTATAATTTAATAATTTATTTCCCCATATAATTAATATATTTTTCTATCTTTATTTTATTTTATTTTGTCAAATTGTTTCATGATAATCAAATATTTATTCTATGAGTGAATATATAAGAAGGTTATAAATAAATTATCGAATTATTATAGTTATCATATTGATTGGAAAACATACACGTTTATAATTTAATAATTTATTTCCCCATATAATTAATACATTTTTCTATTATTTTATTAAATTGTTTCGTGATAATCAAATATTCGTTTTACGATTGAATATAAAAGGATCGATCATATTATAACAGAATGGAAATGTTTAAAAAAAAAATTAAAAAATATTAAAAAAAATAAGTTCGTAGTTTTAGGATTAATAAGAAATATCAACAAGTAACGCACGAGTATTCATTTTTAATTGATTATGATTTAAGTTGTTTTTTTTGTTCTTCTTCTTTTTTTTTTAGGATTAATTCTTCCATCAATTTCGATAGTTCTTGTTGCATGAAAATAAAATGACTGCGAAAGACTTTGATGAAACTCGCGTGCTAAATTTTCTCTCTCTCTTTCTCTCCCTCAACTGTCTTACCTTTTAAAGGATAGGTACCCTTAGAATGATTATCTCGCAAATTGAACGGCACGTAGGAATAATTACCATCGAAACGATTCGACCCTTGTTACTCTGACATCGAATTGAAGAATCTCGTAATCCTTCCCACAGTTAAAAAGGGAACACGAAATCTCAGGCGTGTGATTTTTATCCAAATAAAATCATTTTTATTTTGATAATATATCCTAGATTCGATATATATTGATTATCATTTAATTATTATATTATATTGCATTTATATATTAAAAAAAAACACACATACACATAGTAGATCAAGTATATAAATTGAAATAATAATGATAACAATATTTCATTCGTATTTAATTAGTAATTATAAGACAATCGTAAAAATTTAAATTTAATCAAATTATAATAATATATTTATAATCGTGAATTGATACAGAATTAGTTGTGTTTTTTTTTTTGGAGAAAGATGTAAGTTAAAAATAATTTTGGATAGAGTAAAGTAAGAAATATTAACTTAGAAATAGTTAATTAAAAAGAGAAGGTAAGGAAGTTAATTAATGATTTAAGAAAATTGATTGTGATATGAAGAAATATATAATAGATATGTATATTATAATATTTTTGTAAGAAGAAAAGATTATTACGGAAGCTTTTCAAATCCAAAAATAACGAATTAAGAATAATTAATTAAATTAAATAATTAAT
>NW_014569821.1:4526-10622 GCF_001313835.1 Polistes canadensis
AAATAATTAATTAAATAAATAAATATAATCGTGGATTAAATTGAAACGATATAAACAATAAGACATCATCTTAATAAGTTTCTTCTTCGTTCGTAAGATTTATTTAATAGATATACCTAATCGATTATTCTCAAGTAATACGATCCAGAATTCGAGAATATAACAACTCTATTCTTAGTTTTACGTCTTGTAAATTTATTCCATTTGCTAATTGTAAGATCGCCATCGGCTTTTCATAGTATATATATATATGTATACATTAATGCATATACATAAAACAAGAAGAACACGTGGTGGTGGTCTCCTATCTCTGGTATAACGATAAATCTTTTTAACTAGAGAAATAGAGAAGAGATGAGTATTAAAGAGAGAGAAAGAGAGAAAGAGAGAGAAATAGAAACCGTAATCGATACCTTGCGACACACTGTGCAAGTATCGAACGATACGATATAGGAATACTAGTCGTACATTGTTAATAGTACAGTAATAGTTATCCTAATTATGTAAATTCAATTCTTTTTGTTAGATTAAATAGATTACTTAATTAAAGATATATTTTCTTTAATTTAGATGTCAAGTTTTATACAAGAGACAAGATTGTTTCATCTTGAATTACCGAAAATTAAGTTATTTCAAAAATAGTTAAGTTACTGTGAACTTTCGAAACGCAAAATTAATTGGAATTTGAATTATTTGGAATGATAATTATTCGTAGTTAATACACTAGAATGCATTTTAAATTTAGATTCGATTACAATGTTAAATCTATTTCGATAATTTTTGGCATATTATTTTCTCGTCGTTTGCAAAAAAAAAGAATTAAAGGATAAAATGTAAAGAAAATTAAGAAGAATTTAAAGAAATAAATTAAATTATAAGAATTATATATTAAATTTTAAGAAATAAATGAAAATTATAAGAATTATATATTAAATTTAAAGAAATAAATTAAATTATAAGAATTATATATTAAATTTTAAGAAATAAATTACAATTAAATAAATAGTCCAACGGGTATGGCGCGGTAACAGCACAAGTTCCTGCTTCGATCATTTAAGTCAAGCAACGATCAAGTACGATTAAAATTTGGATGGGTGACCGCTTGAGAAGAAAAATTTGAAATCACTTTACCCGCGCATCGTAAATATCCACAACTTCGTGGTGTCGATTTTTCGGTCGCATCTAACTTCGAAATTACATTTAAATAAATATCAACAATCAATTTTTAATAACAATAATAATAATTCGTATTATAAAACGACGAGAATGAACGAAAATATCAGAATATTCTCAAATTAGTTTACCTAAGCGATACGAATTACGACAAATTCAAATATCAACTTGATGCATAACGTCATTCAATCATTTGGTAAGTAAAAAGGAAAGCTTAAGTTTCATGAGTGTTAAATACATCAGAGAAGGGGGGGGGGGTTGGTTGATGGTGTTGGTGGTGATAGAGATAGGAAATCATATGACTGCATTTCATTGGTAAGTTGATGTTACACCAAACCAAAATCACACTTAATCTCATGGTCCATGTTTATCCTCCTGGTAATAGTAGCAGTAGGGGGGTGTGGGAGGTAAAATCTTTGTCATCGATAGGTGAGCATGGGTAATCCAGGTGTGTGAGAAGAAAAATGACTTACCAGACTTGAATACATACACCGATGCCAAGAGTAGAATAAGATATTCACTTCTCTCGTGTTTGATAAATAAAGATTCGAAATAACGAAAGAAAGAGATGAAAATATTATAGAAGAGACAGATTTTCTCTTTCTCTTTCTCTAACACATACTCAAATCAGTTGGCACAAACCAAGGAAGAAGGCGGATGCGCTGCACAGGGATCGCGAGATTCTTGGCAACCAAACGGTTGTCTCTCTAAGTTGGGTACCACCATAAGGATCGCGGTCGTCGGATGTTTATATTCGTGATAGTGCTTCTCTCTGTCCCCAAATAACCAACGGACCTATGGCAACCGATTCTCGTGGACTACGTTTCTTCTCTTCTTTTTTTTTTTCTTTTTTTTCTTGTTGCAACGATGCATCGGCCGACTCCAAATAGCAACTGTCTCTCTTTCTCTTTCTTGCTTGCTTGCTTGCTTACTCACTCACTCTTTCTCTCTCGTTGAGGGGAAAGAAATATCGTCACGATCCACGATAATTTGTGTCCTATCCGGTTTGTTACAAATTAACCCTAATAGCGTCAGTTGTCGAAAATTGTCGGGCCCAAGAACTCATTTAACTTTGCACTTTTCGAATTTAAGACACAAATCAAAATATATATCCGATTATTATTATTATTATTATTATTATTATTATTATTATTATTGTTATTATTATTATTATTATTTTATCGTTCGAATTTTGGAAAAGAACAASAATAAATAATAAGAATAATTAATTAGAAAATAAASAAATATTGGTTTAATCATTTGAGTATTGAATACTTTTAACTAAATGAAATAGTTTATTAGTAATGTAACTTATAATATTAATCAATTATATTTAATAATTACAATTTTTATTTTCTCATCAATATTATATTCATCTAACAAGATACATTATTTTACATTCACATTGTAAACTGTAACTTTTACCAAACGCATATATGCGTCCATAGTATTCAAAGGGTTTACAGAAATAATGAATTCATTAACTCGGCTATATATTATTTGATTTGTTTAACTCTTACGATATACTATACTCGGAAGAAGGAAACATTGAAGAAATAGAAAAAGAAAGAAAGAAAGAAAGAGATAGATAAATAAAGGACTAGTTAAAACAAAGTTTCTATCCTCAAAGGAAAATAGAATAAGAATAAGAATAATAAGAAGATGAAACTCGCGTTGAGGAATCTTGGCGCCACCGATCTCACTTATTCACTCACTCACACATACTTACGTATACTAACTAACTAACTAACTCACTCACTAACTTACTATGCTTGATTTTTCTTACTCTACGTACTTGTCAGCTCGTTATGCAATGTCGTAGAGGACTAACGTTATTTTGGGCAGCCCTTTACTTCGAGTTTCTACCAAGAGACACTTATAACTTGTTAAAAAGAAAAAGAAATAAAAATAGAAAGAGAGAAAGAGAGATAGAGATAGAGAGAGAGAGAGAGAGAGACTTAACCCATGTATCTTCTCTATCTATCTATCTATCTCTCTCTTTCTTTCTTATTTCTCTGTTAGTAGAGACCAACCAACGTGTTCGATTGCATAATGTCTTCTTTGAGAATGACTAGGATGACTACGATGACTCGATTCCAACAGATAACGCACGCGTTAATTAATTCGATAGCACGAGTGATGGTGGTAGTGCATTTTATTAATTTCTCTCTTCTATCAATCCATTTAAAAAGAAAAACTTTACTCGAGAAATGTTTACTCTCAAATTTGTAGAATTTCAACTTGTTTTTTTTTCTTGTCTTTCCTAATTAATTCGGTAATTATATTATTCCAAAGATTTATCCTATAATTGAATTGAATTGAATTTAATTGTACTATTTTGTATATATAATCAGGTTTTTATTGCACAACTTACAAAGTTTTTTTACAATGTCTTATCATTATATCACATATAATTTTGTACTATTTTGTATATTTGTATTATCTTTATTTCTTTTTTTTTTTCTTGTATTATTATATCAGAATTGGTCTAATGTGAAATTATATATCGTTTTTTTTTGTTTGATTCATTATTAAAAAAATAATTGATTCAAGTGTTTTCTATGCATCAAATATATTTTTGTATTATATACAATTGTTTTTTTTTACATTGATGATTGAATATTCGATAGGATCTTTTCTATCATTTATTTTTTCATTTTTTTTTTCTATTATAGTAATCGATAATAATTAAATTAAATCACATAACCAGCTGTGTTCAAAAACGACGATAACAAATTGTTACAATTTATTTACTATTATATAATTGTAATAATATTTCGATTACATTTTTACATTTCATTGAATTTTTCTTTCAATCGTGCGTTGTTCTAATTTTAAACAAAATGTAAGAAGGCTTGTTTTCTTTAAACTCGTTTTTAGAATAATGTTAGTAACAACAACGAGTAATTATTTTATAAGAAAAAAATAGGGGGTTCGCACACGTAAAAGTGTTCTGAAATTTATGAACCATTGACAATTCATCCATCCTCCCTTTCCCTTGTTTCATTCTAACCCATCTACCATAAACAATTCACCCATCTTTTTATTCTTTTCCCTTCCATTATCCTTTCCACGCTTTCTCGTTTCTTTCGAATTCTATTTTAAATACAACAGCTCGAAGTATTTTTTTTTTAACCATTTAAAACCATGTTCACAACGATAAATTAATTTTTTAACGTTTCATTTGTATGTTCAATTCTAATATTTATTATTTTATTATTTTTATTTAATATCTTAATAATATCTTGATATAACATATATAATTTATATGTTTAATATAAATAAAATAATTCATTTTGACACGTATCAACATTTTATTTTTTCCTTATATATACTTCATTTCTAAATTGCATAAATAATACACAATTAAACATATTATTATTATTTGAATAACGTAAGAATACATTATATATATTACAAAAATATATTTGATGCATATGAATACTTGAATTAAATTAAAAAAAATAAATAAAATCATCGTAATAGTTTCTTCTTCCTAATTTTATTAAAACTTTGTCTTATAATAATACCTTGTTTTTTTTAATTACTATTTCTAAGAATGATTTATTATATAATAACGTGTATTTATTTTTTCTTATTATTATTTTATTTTAATAACATATGTTAATAGTTTATTATATATAACTAAAAATTAAGTGAAATAATGATAAGACATTGTAAAAAACTTTGTAAGTTGTGCAACAAAAATCTGATTATATATATATATATATATAACTAAAAAAGGATTAAACATAAACGAATATAAAGAAAAAATAAAAGAGTTAAAGACAACAACAACAACAACAAAAAACTCATCCAATGATTTTATTTATCTATCTCTCTCTCTCTCTCTCTCTCTTTAAAATATTATTTGAAATCGACCTCGTAAAATCGAGAATGATCCGAGAAAGAAAAGATATATATCCCCAGATTAAGTCACGAGTCTCCTTTCGTAGAAATTCTAATCACCAAAATGATGACAGGGTGAAAAGTTAGAACACTGGGAAGAATTAAATGCGTGTCTTGTAAAAAAATTAAAAAAACAAAGGTGCGTTCGCATTCCTCTTTCTTCTTATTCACTTCGACAATAACTAAAGTCCTCATCTTCTTCTTCTTCTTCTTCTTCTTCGTCAGTCAGTCGGATAGAAAATAAAAATAATATAAAAATAAATAAAAAACGTCGTTTTGTCGTCTTCACGATCTTGTCTTCTAACGGTCATAATGCTTGACCGTTAAGACGAGCGTATTAAACGCAAGTTTTTCATCGCATCAAACACCAACAACTACTACTACTAATACTAATACTATTTCAACTATTTACTACTACGTTGAACAAACGCGTTTCTCTTATTCCCGGTTTAATCCTCTAATAGCAACAGCAAAAGTATAGTCCTTTCTTAAATACACACCGTCTTTATGATTTATTATCACCAACGACGACTTAGTACTTCTATTTTCTCGATAACTTCTTTAGAATTATGTTAGAAACGTTGGATATTATAAAAAGACACGTATTAGAAAGAAAAAGAAAGAAATAAAGAGAGAGAGAGAGAGATATATACTTTTGTACCTTTGCTGAATTTGACGAGTTGCGTATTCGTTTCTTTTTCATAGACAAGATAAAGAAAGAAAATAAATAAGAAGATGATGAAGATGAAGATGAAAAAGAAACGAACGTTGAACGAATTTCGGAACCCGAGTTTGAGAACTCGTGGACCAGTTCCAAAGTAAAGCCAGGCGGCATTCATCACGTTTGGATTATTCGCCTGGGATTCTCGTATTCTAAGCTAAATTTATATACTAGCCATCGTTACTACGTAACGTCCAGTTTCTCTAACTCCCCCTTTATCCCTTTTTCTTCACCCCTCATCATCATTACCACCACAAATCATCATCCAGTTTTATATATTTCTTTTGCATTCC
>NW_014569821.1:11374-15810 GCF_001313835.1 Polistes canadensis
ATATATATATATCTTATTATACAATATTTATCTCTATATTGATTGATTTATTTTATTTTATTTTTTATATATTTTATATTTATTATGTCCAGTTTCTCTAACTCCCCCTTTATCCCTTTTCTTCCCCCTCGTCATCATTACCACCACAAATCATCATCCAGTTCTATATATTTCTTACTTTTTTCTTCTGCATCCCCCTTATTACTCTTCTTATCCCAATTCGTAGGAATCTATCAATCTATTTCGTTTMTTGTATCTTTTCGTAAAACAACCATGATCGATAGGTAATAATCAACAAAATATAAGGGTTTTTAAAATGAATTAGATACTATAACTATATATATATTTTATTATATTTATCTTTATATTGATTGATTTATTTTATTTCTTTTCTATATATTTTATATTTATTACTACATAATGTCCAGTTTCTGTAACTCCCCCTTTGTCCCTTTTCCTTCCCCCTCATCATCATTATTACCACAAATCATCATCCAGTTCTATATATTTCTTTTGCATTCCACTTATTACTCTTCTTATCCCAATTCGTAGGAATCTATCAATCCATTTCATTTCTTGTATTTTTTCGTAAAACAACCATAATCAACAAAACGTAAGGGTTTTTAAAGTGAATCAGATACATTAACTATATATATATATATATCTTATTATATTTATCTCTGTATTGATTGATTTATTTTATTTCTTTTTTTCTATATATCTTATATTTATTTGTAAAAATAATTTTCCAAGCCACATAAGTCAATCCTATATCATCTCTTATTGGTCAAACCAGTGGTGGGCATCATCATCAGGCACGCGCAAAGTAAACTTATACCAGTAACGGTCGCTTTAACCGTTTCATCGAACCGTTCTTCCGCGTATGAAATGGATTCCTAGGGATCTAGAAGAGAAAATAGATGATCAGAAATCATGGTCGGAGTCAACTAGTAATAGTAATAGTAGTAGTAGTAGTAGAGTAACCTTGCAACAGGAAGCCAGAGGCTGTCTAGTATCATGGTGTAAGTAAGTCTTCGGTTGCCGATCAAACCGCAAATCTCTTTCTCTAGTCGAGTTTAGTTTTTTTTTAATCTAACAACACACTTTATATAGATATTATTATATCTTTTGTGGATATAGATTAGTTGACGAGAGAGTTGAGATATATTAACACACAGGACAAATAATAATAATAAAATACTTATTTAGTTTCCTTTCACCCCTTTCCACCTTCTCTGACCACGTGGTAATTTGATGAGGCTTGATTTATACGTGCATGTATATATATGTGTGTGTATATATAGAGAGAGGATGATTCATGTTGATAAAGCAGAGAAATAATTATTATTTACTGTAAAATTTTTAATTATACTTTATCTCTTCCTATTCTATTTATTTTTCTTTTTTTTTTTTAATTAATATAATTTCGATTGATTTATTATTTTAATATTATAATATATTATAATTATAATATTATAATTTTAATATTTATTTGTTATTTAGGATTTTTAAAAAGACAGATATAATTTATGTAATATATTTTTTATTTATATATATATTTTATTAAGAAAATATTAAGTTAGAGATTAAAGTTTACTGTCGACGAAGTATGTTGATTTTGATTCGATGCCAGATATTTTTATTTTTTCTTTTATTTCTTTTTTTTTAATCGTAAACCACGCATATTTGTTATCGAAATGCATCTTATGCAAGTCTATCGTATTAATCCTAAAGAGAACCGAAATGCCATGAAAAAGGCTTGGACGTTGATAAGTATGCATGTACGTGTATACATAAATACATATGTATAATATGTAGTTACATTCTTCAAAGGGGAATAAATTCGAGAAGGGAAGGGTGAGGGGGTAAGCAGGGAGAGAAAATAAAAAAAAAAACATTGCGAAAAAATGAAATACTTGCGTAACTCAAACGCGGATGAACTCTCCTGTGTGCATAGGGAGGGTGGGGAGGAGCAGGGGGAATATTTATGTAATATTTATCCAACACATTTCTCATGGATAAAATTTCCATGAATATATCGATCTTTAAGGATACGACACAACACCATGATGTTAGAGTTAATCGATTGCACGGATTATAAATTTGGAAAATGGCATTGGTGCATTGGTGCATCGGTGAAGAAATGCATTTTACTTCTTGTTTACTTGATTACTTTCAACATTGCAGTAAATATAAAATAATAAAATGTACAATTTGTTCACACGTGTATTATTTAAATGTGTAGATTATTTTTTTTTATTTAAACGTTACTCGAATATAATATTCATATTAAATTTATTATATCTGTTGCAATCTGTCAACAACGCAAATATAACTTTGTGAGAAAAATATAATAGAAAAATAAAAGCATAAATTTTAATCTTAACTATTAATTCACACAGACACGGTATACTATTTTAAATTTAATCCAGATAGATAGGAATAATATAGTGTTTAAAAAAACAAAAATTAAATAAGTAAAACAAAACAAAACAAAACAAATAATTACGAGTAATCCTGTAATTTTTTTCTTCATCGATTTATCTGACACGTCAGAGGTGTAAATCCTACGTTTAACCTAAATTCCTACGTACGTGTATACATATATACGTTTAATATTTGATTTTTTTCTTTTCCTTTTTTGTTTTTTCTCTTCGTCTTTGATTTGCGATAGGAAAGGGGGATGGCTACAAAATGTTCGATCTATATCGCAAAAAAACGTGAGTAATCTCTTCCGTATTTTAACGCTTGGGCGCATTAAAGCGGCCTTTTAAATCATCGTCAACATACACACACACACACACGTATACCTACTATATATTTAAATACATGTACATATATTTTCATGCATTCATATATCAATATATTTCTATCATAATTATATACAATAATATTTCTTTCATTCTTTATTTTTTTTTTTTAAATACACGATGCACTTTTATGTAAAAAAAAGAATTTCAAAAATTTTACTCCCTACAATTTAATTTTTGTTTTATTTTTCTTATACGTACACACAAAAGCTAAATATCAATAAATTTAAATCAAAGATCAATTAAATATTTTACGAACTGTTTGTTCTTTTTCTTTTTATTATGCAATTGCATCTGATGCACTTCGGTAAAAAAATTTGTAATTGGTGGTTAAAACAATTCGATATTGTTCCTTTTATTTTATTTTTCTTTTTCTATATACCCAAGAAATATTGAAAATTTAAAAATAGGTTTATACAAAATGTATATATTATAAATATATTATGTATATGTGTGTATATATATATATAAATGATAATAAATATTAGAAAAGTGCATTTAACGTTTATATTCAGACACGTTGCTACGTAAACTGCTACTCGTTGCGGTGAACGATGAGAAAATAAAACACCATGGATACTTCAAAGTAATATACGATACCACCATAGCTTGCCGATATTCTCAAATTTCTACTAGCAAGGGACAGTTATCCAGAAACGATTTGATACCGTACGAAATTCCATCGGACATTCTTTTGCCGATGAAAATTACTTCGGTAACAAAAAAAAAACTATTCCATATTAATTTTAATTAAATCTTTTCTTATAAACATATTTTCTCTTTTCCGATGGGGTTTAACAACACCATCGTTGGTGTTATACACGTGACACGAAACACACGTGGTAATTTCCATTCTGTTTTGTTCATGGCAAATATTTTTTATTCATATTTTTATTTTCATATTAAAGAAAAAACCATTGGTAACTAAAATTCAACCAAAAGATTTACCAATTATTCAGACAACGTTGAAAATGGGTAATAAGGAAAATGATGGTATCGATGAGATAATAGGAAAATGGAATTGGAATGGTCGCATGTTTAAAAAATAGAAACTTTGTTCATTCGAGTATAGACACACATTTTCAGAAAAATAATTATTAAAAAAATAAAAAATAAAAAGGAAACGAACGAATTTGAAAATTAAACTTTTATGAAAAAGTGAACAACTCGTGTTTGCAAGACAAACGAATGAAATAAAAATAAAAATGCGTGAAAGGTTTTTAACGGTAACACAACGAAACGAGCCATGTTTTACGCACGCTAAGACCAGAACGGATCCGGTCTTTCGAACTGACGAAAACTTTCGTTCAGAACTGACGAATGACACAGGACGATTACTACGTGTCCGTATTAAGTAATGTTAACCTCAGGGTTGTATCCTTTCAATCGTTATCTTTTTTATTTGTTTCCCAAAAATACAAGAAAAAAAAGAAATAAATTCAAGTGTCATACAAATCAAAAGTTTGATTAGTTTACTTAAGCGTGGTACATTTTTAAAAAATCTACACGTCATATATATTAATAATATTATAAAATTATGTAGATATAATATATATAACAAATACAATATATATACAAAACAATAATATTATAAAATTAAATAGATATAATATATATAATATATAT
>NW_014569821.1:17417-20443 GCF_001313835.1 Polistes canadensis
AATAAACACAGCCCCTTTTGTGTGTGTGTGTTACTAATTAATTTTTGCTAATTGAGAAATTATTATTTATTATATTATTATTAATTATTCGATGAAATAATTTATTATCTAATTTCTAACTATATATTATTTTCGTGTGTGTAAAAAAACTGAAATATTATTTATAATGTTATTCATCTTTCTCATTTTATTAGAACTTTGTACTATTATAATAGCTTTCTTTTATTTCTATTTCTAGGGAGCGATTTATTGAATTAAAAAAAAAAAAGAAAAATTTCTAATGTTATTTGAAAAAAAAAGAAGGAAAAAAAGAAACAAATTTTTTACTTGCAAAATAATAAGACATAAAGTGTGATAGAAAACGTTGTCTTCGAACAAAAGCAAATAAGGAATCTCGTGCAGGGATCCAGGTGCGCTCCTTTTTAAGATCCGCGATCTTAAAGCAGTCTCCTCTGCCCTTATCCCTCCCCCCTACTCTTCTTCTTCTTCTTCTTACTCCTTTTTTTTCTTTCTTTTTTTCTTTTTCTTTTACAAGAAGCACACGAGGCCTCCCGCACACTCGTGCGGGATGCACTTCGTGGCACGTGCTCGCTTATTCGTGGTCGTCCAGCGTGTTACGCGACCTCTCCGTAGGCTTACGACCTATTATAGCATGCAAGTATATATATACACACACACATACACATATGATACACATAGAAATACATATATATATATTTGAAGAAAGGTAGTCGAGTTTTCACGAAGTTGTATGCTAGCTTCATTATAGTATACATGTACATATATGCATAATATATGTGTTCACACGTGTGTGCATGCTATACACACACATATATATGTTTGAAGAAAGGTAGTCGAGTTTTAGCTAAGTTGTATGCTAGCTTCATTATAGTATACATTTACATATATGCATAATATGTGTGTATACACATGTGTGCATACTATACACACATATATATATTTGAAGAAAGGTAGTTGAGTTTTGGCGAACTCGTGTGTTAGTTTGACTACACTTTTAGGAGGCGGCTTTTAACAAAGGGAAACTTGCATTCGGTTTAGTTCTCGCTTCGGTGACCAACACACTCCCCTCCCCCCCTTCGTCCCCCCTCTTCTCTCTATTTCTCTCTTTCTCTAATCTCTGTCTCTCTTTTTCAATCTTTTCCCTCTGTACCTTTCTTATTTGTCTTTTACTTCCTCCTGACGTCTGACTAAGCGTTCTATTTCAAAGTACCCTCTGAAGCTGAGTAATCCTTATACTTACTCGCGAGAGAATAGTCACGTGTGATATATACTAAAGAGGAGAAGGAGGAGGTGGTGGTGGTGGTGGTGGTGTTTAGGAGGATATCCCGGAAATTGAAATTGAAATGACCAAGATGGTGGTATCATTTGATACAAAACCACATACGTAATCTTCTGTCTTATGTTAGATAGGGACATATGTAAATATACATCTTAAAGTTATAATTATTGTAATACCATCAAAATGTGATATTATTATTATTATTATTATTATTATTATTCTTTTGTGGTAACAGAAAATGTTATCTTTTTTTATTCTTTTGTTCCTTTTCTTTTTTTTTTTTATAGTTTAACTATAACGAAAATCGAAGAATTACAGGTTGTGTTTTTTCTTCTTTTTTATTTATAATTAATTAATTTATTTATGTGTCGTGTCGGGGGAGAGAGAGAGAGAGAGAGAGAGAACGAAAAAAAAATAATTGCACTTATAATGAATCTAATTAAACACCATAAATTACAGTAAATCTAATTAAATAATTATTTATTCTAATAATTAATTACGTTAGTAATATAGCATCCTATATTTTTTTGTATTATCCATAAAATTGACACCAAGTATATTATATATTTGTTATAACATATATACAAAAAAAAATAATCTATATAAATATCAGAGAAAAAAAAATAAATAAAAATTTGATTAAACGATACATTTTCATGCACATTTTCATGCACATGTTCATGCACATTTTCTTGCACATTTTCTTACACATGTTCATGCACATTTTCTTGCACATTTTCTTACACATGTTCATGCACATTTTCTTGCACATTTTCTTGCACATTTCAATGCACATTTCAATGCACATTTCAATGCACATTTTCATGCACATCTTCTTGTACATTTTCTTGCACATTTTCATACACATTTTCTTGCACATTTTCGAGAAGAAAGGTGTCGTCTTCGTCGTATGATGTTCAACCTCAAAGTTTATCGGATTATAATTTAAAAAAAACAGAAAAAGATTAGAAGCGATGCATCCTCTTTTAGTAGACTAGACGACAATAATCTCGATGCAACCATAGAGCATTAAATCAAAGTGCATACTCGTGTATGGGTGGCAAGTAGAAAGACCATAGTTGGTTAGCTGCATTCGATGGTGCACTTAACAAGTCGCCCACGTGGCCCGCATCGATCGGACGACACCGATCCGTAAGAGAAGGTTGTCTCTTGTGTTGTGTGCATACATGCATAGATGCATGCATGCATGCATGTTTGTAGACGTGAACCCCAAGTGCATTAGAAAAGAAGAACGGTATGCGAACGTTTCAACCGCATATATGCGTCCTTTCTTCTTCTTTTTATTTTTATTTTTTTTTTTTTTATTTTTCATTTTTCTTTTTTTTTTCTCTCGCACCTTTAATGTCAATCGATGTTCTTGGATGACGAAAAGAAAAAAAAGAAAAAGAACCACCCTTTTTGTAGTGATACCTAATCGAGTAACGACACGATGTATGTACACGCGTGTACTACGCTTTACGATCTTGTTTTTGAAACACGTTTAACAAATAAAATAAAGAAAGTTATTTTACAACGTTACTACTTCTTCTTCTTCTTTATATTAAATATTAAAAAATGGTATAGATATTTATTTTGTATTTTTATTATGCGATATATAGCATAATCTTTGATGACATCTTTTTTTACTAGATATAATAAACTATTATATAATTATTAATTATAGGTAATATATCATTTCGTATTATTATTTAATTGTAACAATTGA
>NW_014569821.1:20678-22375 GCF_001313835.1 Polistes canadensis
CTAGATATAATAAACTATTATATAATTATTAATTATAGGTAATATATCATTTCGTATTATTATTTAATTGTAACAATTGATTATTTGGATTATCTTAGAATTCTTTTCTACAGTTTCCCTTTTTTATATTAAAAAAATCAACATTTTATTGCATATGAAATTAATTATATTAAATTAAATACACTTTTAATCGTAACATTAAATTACACAAATTGATTTTGATCATTCGAGATGACGTAGAAATTATTTTCAAACATAATTTATTATTTATTTTGTTCTGATATTAAATATCTACGATCTGACATAAGATAGATAATAGAAAATTGACCAAAAAAAAGAATCATTTTTCTTATTTAAAAAAATGTGTTCTTTATTTATTTATTTATTTATTTCTTTCTTTCTTATACTCGACATCTCTCATACCGGAGACATCTCGGCACGATATTATACGTAGGAATATCTTAACACTATAATCATTTCGGTAAAGCGAGTCTCTCTCGTTGATAGCTAGTTATCGTTCAGAGATAACTCCAAGGCACCACGTTGTATTTTTCCTTTTTTATTTTCTTTTCAAAAGGTTTCGGTTTCTTTGCAAAGTTTAAATTTTCTCACGTCGTACGCCTCCTAAGAGAAATTTCTAACCTCGGAAGGTGGTGATGGTGGTGGTGGTGGTGATGGGTGATGACCTGTCCCCCTCATACTCCTCCCTGTCCCCTAACTCCCCCCTCTTCGTTGTTGTCATCCTTGTCCTCGACTTGTCGAGTTAGTTGTCGTTGTTACGTCACGAACTAACATACCAGCAATGGTTTTACCTAAAGGAAAGGATTAACTTTCGTCTTGCGGGAGGCACGATTATGCAAAACATCAGTGAACCTAACGAGATGCAGGAATGTGTTTATAGAATCGCTTTCGTAGACAATGCGACGAGAATCAGAAATCGGTGAGGTTTAACTGGATAAAGAAACACGTCTACGATGTAGTAATGGTAGTGGTGGTAGTGATGGTGTTTTCGTATTTATATGTGTTGTCACGTATACGTATATAAATATATACAGTTATATACACATACGTGTTCACTTTCGTTTGAAGTTTTTTCATATATCAGAAGGAATATTATTTAATGTCATTATACACTATTATTTATAATTTTGTATTGTTAATATAACATTAGATTCATTTAAAAAAAAAAATTGTTACGTTTAATTATATGTTGTAAATGTTAATCTTAGAATATTATATAATTAATATAGATATACAATTTTTGTTATATTTGATTGATATAATTTTTGTTCGACATTTACATAATTATTATTTCGAATAATAGTGCATGAAAAATCAAGCTTCTGTTTCAAACTAACGTGTACAATACTTGCAAAATGTTGATCATTATTCAATTAATTGTTTATCTAATCTACAAATAAAATTATTAATAATCGTGTCTTAAAGGAAATCGGACAGGTTGACAAATTTTGTTGATCTCATTAAACGTTTCGTTCCTTTATTGAGACTTCTTCAGCAACTGTAAATTTTGATTATTATCTTTCTCATTTAGGATTAGGTTACTACTAAATAAACATAAATCCAATCTCCCAGTTGCATTTCAATTGCAATTAAAACAATCAATCCTTTCAACTGAATATAAATAAAAAACAAAAACACATATTACAATGAAAGAAAAATTCTAGTGATAATTAGTA